>NW_022985568.1:98335-311241 GCF_010093815.1 Pseudovirgaria hyperparasitica
AAAAACACGTGTAATCAGTGTTGTTTTGAAGCCTATAAGGTCAAAATCAGTCAAAAACACGTGTAATCAGTGTTATTTTAAAGCCTATAAGGTCAAAATCAGTCAAAAACACGTATAATAGAGAGAGGGGGAGGGAGGAAGAGAGGGGGAGGGAGGAAGAGAGGGAGAGAGAGGGAGAGAGAGAGAGAAGAAGAAGAAGAGGCGGATAGAAGGGTAGCGGATATTACTTCGGCTAAACTACTGACTACATGATTACTCAGTAACTCTTTGTTTTGAACGTTTAGAACACTAAAATACACTGGACGCTTGAGAAACCCTCCCCGAACGCGCCTACTGACCTTGTGTCCACGCGACGCGCCGTTCGTGAGGTCATCATGAATGACGCTTGGACAAAATTGAAGTTACCTCCCCTGGGACTTCATTCTCAACCCTATACTCAATATACATCTTGCTCCAGTTGTGCGAACGCCTGAATATTCCCCCTCGCATACAGAACTTAGATTCCGCCTCTCTGGAACCTCCTCGACTCTACCCTGCTTCTGGCTGAGCAGTCGTGCCTATATACAGTATTAGTACGCTAATCGACAAATCCGCAAGACGTTTCAAGAGCTTCCATCGAGTTCACGCAAAATGGCCCGTCGGTCTACTAAACGCCCAAATTCATTTGTGGCGAGCTCACCTAAAAGATCGCCAGGCGAGAACCTCACCACAACACGCCTTTCCAAACGGACTAAGCGCTCGGATGGCCGAAGTACCACACCACAGAGGAGCAAGTACTTCAAAGACATGATCAGTGACGGGGAAGATCCGGAAGTGGGGGAAAATGATGGCGAAGAAGCCTCCGATTTTGAAGACGATGAATATGAAGAACCTCCCATAGAATCCGAATCCGAGCTGGGGATTTCAAGCGACGAAAATACCACAAAAGGAAACAGAGCGACAGCTGTCAATATCAACAAGCCAGGTGAAAAGAGATTCACAAAAGAAAGAAAACCTGCAGGAACTGGTTCTGAAATACGATTGACCCCGGGGACGCAATTGATCACTAAGAAACCGAAAGCGCGCGAAGCAGGCAGTATTCCTTATAGGGATAGAACCATACATCCCAACACGTTTATGTTTCTTGTGGACTTAACAAAGAACAATGATCGTCATTGGCTAAAAAGTAGGCAGCGCCACTTCTGTTTGCTGCTGCCAAGGTGTTCGCTAATTGTTTTGGTCTGTACAGTGAATGATTTAGATTATAGGCAATCCTTGCATGACTTTAATTCATTTCTAGAATGTTTGACACAGAAAATTATAAAAGCAGATGAGACCATTCCAGAGCTGCCGGTAAAAGACATTGTAAGGCTGCATCGACGTAGCTGAGTATCGACTGAACTTTGTTTAGATATTTCGGATATACCGAGATGTCCGGTTTAGTAAAGATCCAACTCCCTACAAAGTATGTTCATGATGAACTGGGCGACCTGAAGAGACATTGATATAACATAGACCCACTTCTCTGCGGCCTGGTTAGTACTATGTCTGAAGTGACCTTGATAAGAGCATGCAACTATAACGTAGGCCTAGGTCAAGAACGGGACGAAAAGGACCATATGCTGGGTACTATTTACATGTTCAACCTGGGAAGTGTTTTGTCGGTGAGTTCCTTATCGTACTACACCATATCTTTTCTTCATGGCTGTCGCTTCTTACCATGTAGGCAGACGGCGAAGACTGGCTTACGTCGTACTGTCACCCCTTTGATGGCTCCATATTGCAAATGAACCGTGTTTCGCGCCGGACCTGACGTGTTTTCTAGGCTCAGGAGTATGGCTACCAGAAGCCGATAAGTTGGCAGCGTTGCGACGAGACGTGGATCGGAAGCCACATCGACTGAAGAACGTTTTACTACAGGAACGCATTCGATCGGAGATTCTCACTGTGAATAGCGCCGACGAGAAAAAGGTGGTTCGGACGTTCGTAAGTCAAGGCATGAACAAAGAGTCTGCGCTCAGGACGAAGCCGAAGGTGAGTCTATTGTCGTAGCCTTGGACATCATGCACAACCCTCTCGAAGGTTCTTCCTCTAGCGTCCGTCGCAAGTGACGTTGAAGGCTTATCACACCAAGCATGTCTGAGTGAGGAGAAACTTTGGCCTCATCTCAATAGTGCACATAATTCCGTTTCTTTGGGTGCGCGGGACTATTGAAGTCGAGGATGCCGCCTATGCGGTGACCTTTTCTGTTTGTGAGATGAGAGGGAGGGTCTCGGATTGACCAGTTTTGGCTCAGGGCGACGTTTGGCCGACCACTGGGCACTAATCAGCAACCCAACCGCCACAAATTTCTGTTATACCATTCCGGCCGTGGCAAACAGAGCAGCACAATCTCTCTACAATCCTCCATTTATTTCCTTTGACTTCGCTTTTCAGCACATTGTCTGGAGTGATCAATCATTTCACATTTATGCCGAGGCTGACTTTGCATCGGTGATTCGCAGGGGTACGAGAACGACCATGAAAATATCGAGCTCTTACGGCTTCGAAATTTCACTATCAGCAAAAAACTAGCTGATAAGGAGGTACTTGGTGACAAGGCATTGGAGAGAATCAGCTTTCTCATCTCGTGTATGGTTCCGTTTGTAAGTATACTCTCTCTCCTGATCATGAGCTTAGGATCAGTTGTGCATGTCCCATGACCAGCTATCCATTGACAACGACCCTCGTACCACATTGGTTTCATCACAGCCGGTTGGTGCGTCCGCCACCTCCGAACTATTCTGAGCCGTAGAACGAGGGCAGTACGGCACAGAAGTATGGTTGAAGCGATTTTAGGCTGATTCTGCTGACTGGCACTTGCTCCAGACAGGGGTTGTTGCGGTTGCTCCTCGTAGAATAGAGCACTATTAGTGACGTGAGACCAGAAGATGAAGCTGACAAGACATGTTTGTTTGCAGGTCACATATCTCAACAGTATAATAATGCCCGACGACCCAGAAGAATCGAGCAGCGAAGATGAAGATGAAGTCGAGGATGAAGGGACGTAAGACGGCATTAGCGACAGATAATCTTGGATGGGTAAAAAGTGATAGTCGCCCGTGCAGCGCAGGCATGCGGCGCAGACAGCGCGCGGAACCATTCAATCTCTCCACGTATCTAGACGCAGCCGCAGACACTCACCGCATCCATCCAACCTTTTGCGCGTGTGACATGCAATGGATATGCTTTCGCCCTCACACCGCGAGGGGGGTGTCATCGTGGCCACATTGAATCATGGGCTTTGATGGATGGGCCGCGCCAGCTGGCAGAGCGGCACATTCCAATCAATATTTGATGACCAGAGCCCTTCCTCCTTTGCTCCCCAGGCGCGACACGGGCGCCTGGATGGGTGAGGCAAGGGATGCCAGGGTGTACGAGTGGACTCCAATCATCGGCCTTCCATCGGGAGCGGCGCGCTGACCTGCAGGAAATTCCAGTCATGTGATCTACTAGTACCGTACAGGGCATGGTTCGTCTCCTTTCTGCGGGAAGCTCCCAAACGGGCCGGCGAAAGAGCGTGCCCATAATGCTTGGCACTGTATGACTGCGGAGTCAGTGAGCAGATGGGGAGTCAGGGGGGGGGAGGGGGGAGGAGTGTGTGTGAGAGAGGCACAAGAGGAGGGGGAGGGGGATGCATATTGCAGCGACCAGGGTGCTGCAGGCTTCTGTGCGCTAACTGGCATTTCTCAGCCCGCCGACACTTTTTGCCTTCGGCTCTTTCGCATGCTGGCTGGCATGCTTCCAAGTGCTCGCTCGCTAGGATTTTATGGCTCGGATCGAATGAACGGCGCGGCCCCGTGGTTGATATGTTGTTCTGTGCAGCTGCAGCTGCCCATTTCTTACCGCCACCAGCCCCGGTCACACTTTGGATCGTCACTGCGCCTTGCCGTTGCAATTACCGTCTATCCATCCTAAATCGAGATGACGGTCATGATGGCAACGTTGGAGAAAGGTTTGCATTCACACCGTCGGGGTTCTGGCGGGATACACAGGTCACTTTGCATCATTCCAGGGCACATGGCATGTCTCCTGGGCACCATCAGGATGGGATAGCTGGACAGCTGGGCATCAGGTTGCCTTGATGGCGAGTCGTGTAGTAGTGCACATTTGCGAAGTGCAGCGGATTTGCTTCGTAATCTTCTGTCGCGGTTGTGTCCGCCTGACCTTAGTTTTGAACGCTAGGACGGTTTCCGGAGGGGTATCTCGGCCGATCTCAAGATTTTGACCTCGATAGGGCTCGGGCTCGGGCCGCTCAGTGACTGGCCTTGGGTTCCCCGTTCATGGATGGGTATCGTGGCATGCCTTGACAATTCCGGACTGAACAGTCTTTGTTCGTGGAAGAGCGACTGGTGCAAAGATTCAAATGCATAGTAGGACCTGATAATTATGTGGCAGACGAGTGCACTCGGATTGAGGACGCGCTGCGGGCTGCTCGCTCTTAGTGTTGCCTAGTCGTCTTACATGGTTCAGACAAGCCGCCATCCTTCGTGCAGCAAAGCAACAATGCATCATTTGTCTACGATGCAGACAGACATGGTTGAAATCATGGTCGTCACTATGCTAAGCAGCGGTGAAGGCTGTGAATTTACGATGCAGCAATGTTCTCCACTCATCTCAATACATACACTCATAGATGGATGCATGAAGGCCAGCAGCAAGCTCGTCACATCTATACTAACCAGCTCGAGTAATCCGGCAAGTCTGAAGCATCTAGGATGTAGGATGTTTGGACCCGGCTTACTTTAATCTGACTTTCGGCTACCAGCCAAGCTTCCATAACAAGGCTTTGTAGTCAACTGTAGCTGTGAGGACGATGAGAGTGAGCAATTACCTGATGAGCGATATCAGCAGCACCGACTCGGGAAGAGAGAGCTTCGGACGAATTGAAAACTAATTTTGGACTAACTAATATTGTATGCAAATCAGATGGGACGCTGGCAGTACGTACCTAGTTGCAGCTGCTGACGGGAGCTGTGGGTTGCATTCAATGCTCTTTGAACACACACACACTGGGCGTGTCGAACTTTTGGTAATTTCTAGGCAAAGTACTGTAGTTGTTGCAAAAAGTTTTCGGGCCGTCAGCTGTTGACGGCGGCGGCTTAATTACCAACTTCATCGAGAATGATGGCGTGTGTGAAGAGAGCAGCCACACGTCAACAAGGATGCGACGGACCGTTTCGCTGGCGCATTGCATGGCCGGCCACCTAAAAATACCCCCCGCGCTACAGTCAGTCCGTTTGGAGATTGCTGTATTGATTGAAGTGTTTGTTGAAGCTCGGTGGTTTCGAAGCAGTCGGTCCATGGGATTGTTGAGGCATTGAGTGAGTGTCCACAAAGTAATTAACTAAGAGGAGAGGAGTCGGCAGTTTCAAGAATAGGTTTGCCAGATCTGAGTTCAGTCGAGTGTTCCTGCCCCCGCTTTGCTGCTGTTAGTTAGTAAGAGGTAGACCGACGGGCTTCGTATGAATGGATGATCGACATGTATGTCTGTATGTACATGTATATGTATGGATAGAGCGACCGGCAACAAATTTTTAATTTTTTTTTCGCGGGGGTGTGGTGGTGGTGGTGGTGGTGGTGTATGTGCGCGCGAGATGCCGTGGTGCTTTGCCGTCAAAAGGACGAAACGAGTGTGCGAGTCTGCAGCTAATTATGAAACCAGCAAAGAGGAAGTTTGTGTCCTTCAGCTTGGCTGGCACCCCGGAGATGACTTTTAACTGGTCATTTTGGAAGACAGGAATTGATACACATGGCCAGGCAGCAAACCTAATTGATTAGCGATCAGATTTGGGATTTCCACACCCCTTCGATCCGCCTACCCTCCCCCCCTCCTGTTCTTCTTCTTCTGCTGCTTCCTGGTATGTACGTATCGATGGGTTGACCGCTTCTGCGACCTGCTCTTCCGCGATCAGTGTTTGCCTGCGGTGCAAGCAAGCTATGCGGGGGAAGCTGGGGAGAGAGAGAGAGGGGGGGGGGGGAAACACGACATGTAGTAGTGAATTAGATGGATGAGCTCCGATATGAAGGAAAGTAGCGTGGGCGTGGGCCGTGGAATCACGCACACCGTATGATTATATCCACGACTTATTCCATAGCGACCGGACGGGATGTTTGCTTGTATTGTATTTGTGTGTATGCATGCATGCAGAGTCAAATATTCCTTGCTTCCTTCTGGTTGAGAAACAAAGCGCACTGTGCGTAGCTTTCTGTTCCGCCAGGCATTCGGTGTGTGTGTGTGTGTGTGTTATGTGTGTTATGTGTGTGTATGAGTGTGGCGTAAATGTGGGTGTGGCACAGAGCAAAGGAGGGTGAGGACAAATATGATTGATATACAAAGTGTGTATGTATGTATGATGCAAAGTGAAAGAAAAGCGCCGCCGCCGCCGACGCCGCCGCTCACACACACACATGGTTGTCAGTCATTGCCTAGACCAAGGCTGATATGAGACTTCTTTTTTTTTTGTCTGGGAAAGCTCCGACAAGGAATACATGATGGTAGGATTGCAGTCGGCCTCGTCTCAAAGAAGTGAGCGTTGTAGGAGGCAAAGTGGAACAAGGCATGTGTGTACGTGTGTGTGTCTGTGTGTATATACATATTTGTGTGTGTCTGTGTGTCTGTGTATGTTTCATCTGGGGAATGGAGGAAGATGGAACAACAACAAAAAAAAGAGGGCAGGCAGATCAAAAGAACAGGAAAAACCACCCGCTGGGCCGCTGCCTGCCACGAGGGAAAGAAAAGCGGGAGCGGCAAGATGCAGATCACTTGGGAATGGATGGGAATGGATTGGAGCTTTGCTGCTGGCTGGCTGGCTGGTCGCTTAGCCGCTCCTCACAAGCCCCAGCAAAATGTTTTTATTTTATTTTTTCGAATCTTTCCCAGGGCCGCCGGGCGGCTATCTCAGACCGCGCCTCCCCCCGCCGCCCGCGGACAAGTGGCGGGCGCGCGTGCACGCGCGCCTTTTTGCCAAACATGTAACATGTATTTATTACTCATGTCGGGAACCCCCCCTGCACATCTATGGTATGGTTTGTGATGCTGATGATGGTAGTCGTGGTGGTATTAGTGTAGTGATAGTCGAGACGTTCTTAGAGAGAGAGAGAGAAGGGGGGGGTACGACTCACTACGCGCGGTACGTATGTGCCGTGTAGCGCGCAATGGGAACAGACGGCACGAGTTTGATGGCACAAGACCGCCAGGGCAGGGGAATGTGGCGAGGCTGACTGGAAGAAAGGAGGAGGATGATGGATGGATCATGATCATATTGCAAGACGAGAAGGAGTGTGTTTTCCCTCGTCACAGCCTTCAGCTCAGGAAACATTTTGATTGATTAATTACTCACCTACTTGTGTGGAGCGTAGCGTAATAGTAGCCATGGCCGTGGTCGCGTTCGGGGAAGCGTGAGAGTACATAGATAGTATTATAGTAAGACGGAAAGCGACGTTTGATTCACTGCAAAGTCCTGCAGAGTCCTGCAAGTCCTACGTAGCTACGGCGGCGGCGGCGGCGTGACGCAGGCTGGCAGCGGCAAGGCTCGCTCTGCCCGCGCCCGCCTTACACTAATCCATACACTACGTGACAGTCCATATACACACACAAGTCATCAACTAATTATCCCTGGGCGGGACGGCTGTACGGCTATTCCATCTCCAGTGTCGGCGCGGCACTTCCCCTCCTCCTAGCTGGCCAGGCGGTGTTAATGCCTGCATGGTCGAGATGTAATACTAGCATCTACTATAGGCAGTAGGCATGCCCGTATGCCCGTATGCCCGTATGCCCGTATGCCCGTATATGTAGGGGCAAAGTAGTGCTAGGTTCGTAGGTAGGTAGGTAGCTAGGTAGCTAGGTAGGTCGGTCGCTGTCAGTGTAATGGCGGCGGGCATCGTTGACGAGGCCTGCTTTCGGACCAGCATGTATCATATTCCTTGGTGAGATGTGATTGCATGGACATTAGGGCGACAGGAGGGACGAAGAGGGGATGCATAATAGACTGCATAACACTTTGACCGGTGAAACATCAGGTAGGTAGTAATTAAGGTATGGAGTATGTATGTATGTATGTAGGTAGGTAGGTAGGCAGCATGTTTCTACGCCCAGCCTGCCGAGGACGAAGGGGAAATATGCCTCAAGGGGGTCGGTTGTGGCTCGCATCGTGACTAGCAGAGAGTGTGTACGTATACGTAGCCCATCATACAGTACAAACATACAGGGCGGCAGTCAACGAGGATACGATGTGCCGGTTGCTCGCTCGCTACATTGGACATTATCATTATCATGGTAATTAACGGATGGTGGTGAAAGGAGTCAGGACGCGACGCGACAGGCCCGTGCCGCAAGACTGCCTCCTCCATGCTGCCACTCTTTAGCCCGCCGACCAACTAATACTTTTACTATTACTATACAGTATATAGTAATAGATAGGTAGTCAGAGTAGACGGTCCATGGTTCATCCTCTCTTCCTGTGCTGATGAATCATCAAAATCTTCGTTCTGCAGTGCCTTTTGGCCTCCACTCCCCTCCCCTCCTCGACAGAATGGTCGCGCGATGGCGTTTCTGTAGGCTCTCTGGATGCCAACACGCAGAAATTAGCTGTCTAGTTCACCGTTCACAGCAGCAAGACAACGACAAGCTAACTAACAATATGGAATGGAACCATGGATGATGGCTTTTTTTCCTTTTTTGCACCTTGGAGTCTTGGGGCCAGCCCCTGCCAGTGCCATCGTCCTCTTCCCAGCAGCCGGTGCGCCGGGCCTCGCGTTTCGCGCCTGTTTCCCGTCCGTTGAATTGCCTTGACTACTACACACTAGACGCCATGGCCTGTCTCTCTATTCTTCCACTCAGGAGACCCCCTCCCCCCCTACTCCCCTACTCCCCTTCTTATCCTTTATCCTTTTTGACCAACAAGGACATGCACTCACTCACACTCACACACATACAAACATACACACACACTCGCACTCACACACTCTGTCTCTCTCTCTCTTTCTCCAAGCCAAGCACAATGCCCAGCTCCGCCTGGTCTCATCTAATAAGGTATGGTATTAGTGGTGAGCCTGCCAATAACACACCACTGTATCTCCTCGTTGACATTCTTCAAACCTTTCCTTTGCTGCCTCTAACAGCTCAATCCTCGTCATTCCTCGCTGGTGCCCAAACACCCCATACGACAGGTTTGAGCCCGACTCTCATTTACCATTCAAGTCGCAGCCCCCTAGCTCCCGAGAAGCTCTGTTACCGTCGTCATCGCTACCTCGACCGACAGGTAGAACCATTTGGTGCGCCTTTCTCGTGTCGAAGACTCGTGCAGACTCCGGCACGGTGACATACTCTCTTCTTGACCTTGACACCACCACTGCAATCTCAGATTGGCTCGCTCGTTTGTTCTCTGCGCAAAACGCACACGGCAGGCCAGCTGAAGAAGGGGGGGGTGGTTCAGCAGCAGCAGCAGTAGTAGTAGTAGTAGTAGTAGTAGTAGTAGTAGTAGTAGTAGCAGTAGTAGTAGCAGCAGCCAGGCCCACCAGCTACTACTAGTAAGCTAGCAACAGCTCCCACCTATCCTCCTCCATCCTCCATCATCCATCATTCATCATCATCATCACCATCATCATCATAAGGTCCGCCACGACGACCGGGGCACGTATGCACCAGACTTTCACCCTGGCCCAGCCCTAGCTAGCTCTTTGTCCCCCCCCTCTCCCCTCCCTCCCCCTTCTATTCCCCCGTTTTTAGGCAGTCCGCCACCCCCTAAAGCCGCCTCCCCCCTCATCCTACTACTACCTCGAAGGTGTCAGCCCGCTAATACCCCCCCCCCCCCCCCCCCCCCTCCCAAGTCCGACTCCCAGTTCCACACAAAGTCCCCAGTGTTCACTCACACTCACCCATACACACATACACATACCCGGTGTACACACAACCACAACATCCACTCCACTACCACCTCCTCTACCTCTACCTCTACCACTAACCACCATCACTACCACCACCACCACTACTACTACTACCACCGCCTGGCCACCATTCTTCCATTTCCACTTCCACTTCCACTCCCGTTCCCGCGCTCTGCAGGTGTTCGTTGCTGCTTTGCGCACCCCGGCCGCGCTTCGCTCCGCTGCCCTATTCCAGCCAACTAGCTCTAAATACTTCCGTCTTAACAACGCCGCTATCCTCTTCGTGCCTCTTCACCGTCGCACTGCCTCACATCTCACTCACTCTCTTCTCTCACTCTCTTCTCACCTTCACCTCGTGTCCGCCACGCCTGACCGCGCCTGCTCATCACAGCTTCACTCTCCTCTGTTCCTGTCACGCCAGATCGCTCCCCGCTTGTGTCAGCGCATGCAACCTCGACCTCGCTTTCTCGGCCACGCCATCTCTCTCTCTCTCCCTCTCACCTATCTCTTCAACTCCACATCCATCATCAATCCTTAGCTTTGCACTCTCGCACAGATGAACGGGCTCAACGGTCAGAACGGTGCTCCTCCTTCGCAATGGACTCCCAACGGTCCTAATGGCCAGGGCCAGTGGAATCAGCAATGGAACGCCTCTCCGAATCCGCAACATCCTCACGGCGTCTATCCACCTCCTACTTCGCAGTCCGCACAGCCCTATCCAGCAGCTCCCACAAATGGCCCATATCCACCAGCTCATGCGTATCCACCGCCCGCGAATGGATCTTATCCTCCACCGACGTCGCAGCCTCCAAGTGTTCCATATGCTCACCAGCCTCATGTACGTTGAACTTCTGCCTTTGCACCTTGCCTGTCTCCTCGACACATCACTCTTCAGACTTTAGCTGACCATCATTCTTCTTCTAGCTTCCGCATCTCCCTCCAGTTGAGCCTCGCGCAGAGTATGGAAGATATCCCTATGCAAACGACATGTATCGAGGCCCACCTCCGCCTCACATGCAACAATATCAGCAAGCTCAGCCTGCTCCTCGTCAGAGAACTGCCATAGCTTGCCGTTACTGCAGAAGGCGCAAGGTGTGTTGGCCAGACTACTTGTCTCGCAGGACAAGCGCTAATCACAATCTAGATTCGCTGCTCTGGTTTCGAGTCTTCCGAGGACGGCCGTTGCACCAATTGCGTTAGATTCTCACAAGAATGCATCTTCACCCCCGTGTCTGCACAGGCTCAGGCCTTCGTACCCGCTCATACCGTTGGTCGATGGGCAAGTGGCCATCCACAGCCTGCTTTGTACGGAGCTTACGGGCAGCCTTTGCCTCAGAGCCATGTACCTCAACCACCTGGCCCAGGTCAGCATGGTCAACCTGGCTATCCACTGCCCAGCCCAACAGGTCCGTATCCCACCCCCGGTGCGTCTTATAATCCTGTCGGTGGTGTCTACGATGAGAGGGCTTCCC
Source organism: Pseudovirgaria hyperparasitica (assembly GCF_010093815.1). NCBI lineage: Eukaryota > Fungi > Ascomycota > Dothideomycetes > Acrospermales > Acrospermaceae > Pseudovirgaria > Pseudovirgaria hyperparasitica. The sequence continues at coordinate 109,714 of NW_022985568.1, forward strand.
AAGATGCCAACAGCAGGAAGAGGCCGCATCAGGAGCCTCACACTCCTACGCTGCCTCCGCCCAATCCTTCTGTTGCTGCGTCTCGGGGCTATGCTGATCATCGGGCGGCGCAACCGTCGAAGAGTAATGATCATCATACCTATCCTGAACCAACGAATCTAACTGCAAGCGCTGTGTCTCCAGCCTCCTCGCAAAGTTCGTACCAGCCTGGTGGACCACCGTCTCAGCAGCCCTATTACGCCAATAACCCGTCTGGGCAACAGCCACCACCACCACCACCCCCACAGCGGCGCCTCTCCCCACAGAGTAATTACTCGTACGATGCGAATCGCACCTCGTCGAGCCCGCACGCGAGTGCCGCCCCCAGTACTCCCAGCACCACTTCTTACCCATACTCAAACGGCACCGCGCCTCCTCAAGCTGGTCGCACCCCGCCACCAACTTCGCAATCCGGTGGAAGCCGCATGCGGATCGACGACCTAGTCAGCAGCGATAGCAAGGACGGTGAAACGCGTAGCACCGCGGACAGAAGCATGCTGGACGCTCTCAATCGCCGTCCCATGTAAACCTTACCACCTTTGTCAAATCAATCGTCGCAGATGACGGTCAGATGACCCGACGCCTGTCTGAAGCTGGTCTAAAGGCATGGCACCATGACATTATTTGTCATTTTCTTCTGCACGGGGGTCTTACAAACTACAAGTCTAGAATGAATACGAGGAAAATCACATCAACAAAAACTATAAAAAAACAACAACATATCTTCAGCATGAGCTGGTAGGGTCGAACAGGCATATCAGCCTAGAAACACCTGGACCAGCTCATGAATATTGCGAACATTCTCCTTAATTCTCGGCAGCCATTCTACCCACACATATCCTTGTCTCGTCAAGGGACGGGAAAAGTGGGTGGCACTGTCCATAGAGCTCGTCAAGAGCCGCCTTACGGCACATGGGGTAACGAAGGGGGTGTCAATAGCGCTCAAAGCATATTTGGGGGGCTGTCTGAGCGTCTGCTACTTACTGTATTGCTTTGAAATTTCCGAACCGTTTGTTCAAATCTTCCCTTTGGAGTGGTCGCATTTGCAAGTATGCACACGTGCATCGTCTGTCTTTTCCGCATCGGGAACGGGATACATGTTGGGAGGCTCTTTGAAATTTTCCGCACTTTGTCTATTACGTTGTAATTCTCCTTTATCCTTTTCACTGTTACCCATTTTGGCTCTCTTCGTCTGGCGCCGCCCCGCCGTCAATATTGCGCTCGGAGCGGTTGATGGGCCACGGCACGTTCCAGTGTGCCAACTGTTGCATATTGGTGGAACAGGGAGGGAACATGACGTTATCCGTAGCCTTTGCGCAACCAAAAAGCCAGCGTTCACGCGGAAGAAGAAGCTGTTGTAGTTGGTTTGCAAACCGCATGCTCACACATTCACACACACACCTCACAAAATCGATTTGACTTGACGACTTTTGTTTCTCTAGTGTCTAGTGCATTGTGTCCAGTCACTAAACTCCGTCAGCGGACCTCCTGGCGGGCACCTGCATCTTGTATCACTTGGCGATGACGAGACTCTTACACACACTAAGGTAGGTAGCGATGCGATCCATCTCAGACACGGCACGGCGCACGTGGTCGATGCAAGACAGCGGGCAGTGTCCTAAAAGAAGAAATAATCAAGCTCTTTTTCTTCTACCCTACAGGAGGAGAAATGAAACAGCCCGTGATTTGACGACGGGCCAGGCCTGCTGAGAGAGTGCTGCTAGACTGATTAGTAAGACTTGGGGGGGGCATCCATGCATCATCATATAAGGTAAAAAAACGGTCCTGTATGTATGATGATGATGATGCGACCGACACACAGGAACATGTGACTTGAGCCGTCTGCGTGTCACCCGCCTCTAGTATTACGCGCAACTGTTTTTTCAACCGGGGGGGGACCGCCCAAACAAGGGGGGAGAAGAAAAGGTAAGGGGAAAGACTGGCTGGGTAAGGGGTTTAATTGTTCGACTGTTCCACTTGCCCAGACGGCCAAAACCGACGCAGCGGTTGAAGCGTCCAGCGGCAAGACGGACGGCTAAGGGATTGATGGGTGAGTGGGGCGGCCATCTGCCATGCCCATGCTCCATGCTACATGCAGACATGCTACAGGCTACAAGCTACATGTGTGCTACATACAGTACACATGCCCCATGCTTCATGCCCGCCCGCTGCCTGTGCCCGCCGCCTGTGCCCATCCATCCATCCATCCATCCATCCCATCCCATCGTACCTAATGAATGCCCACCTTTCTATCTACAGTCTCCTCTCCTCCAACAACCCCAGCCAGCCCCATCCATCCACACCTATCCCTACATCACCCATACCTCCATCCATTCCATCCATCCATCCACCCATCGCCAGCAGACCACCTCTCCCTCATCCCATCGTTTCCCTCCCATCCGCCAGAAGCGACTGTCGTACCTGTGGGCGCGCGCGCGGGAGAGGAGAAGGGGGGTATTGATGCGCCACACAACTGATCCCGAGCCCGCCCTCCCCTCGCACGTTTTGAACGAATAAAAAAGCACAAGAGTTTTTTTTTTGGTGGACGCAACACGGATCTTGCCGTCTTGCTTGGGGTCGTGGCAGCCCTACGGATGCGAGCTTGCGAGCGGGGCCCTTCCCCTCCCCCCCTAGCTGCCTTGCTCTCCCTGGCCAATTGTATCGCTTGCGCTGCTCCTGTCTTCCATTACGCTTCTATGGCTCCGTCGTGCGCTCCGGGGGTTGGGACGAGGTGGTGGGGCTGGGCAGGCTGTATGTATGTACATTGGGACTTGGTATTGGCACTGGTATTGGCACTGGCACTGGCACTGGCACTGGCGGCGGCGGCGGCGGCGGCGGAGGAGGAAGTTACGAGCAAAAGAAGGACGACAGGCGGAGAGTGCTGGTGGTGCTTGCTGGTGGTGGCTTAGATGGTGATTGAAATGATTACTGAATGACAACTTTTCTACTCTGGGTCACAGAACCCGCAAATTTTTTGATCTTATTTGGTCCTCCTGTGTATGTGTAATTGATTAATTAGTTCCTGGACTTCTGGACCTCGACCTCGACCTGGACCTGGACCTACCTCTCTGTGATTGAATGCTGCCATATCTTGGATACCTTGGTAGAACTAACTAACAAAATACTAACTAATTACGCCTACGCTGGATCGCGCCGTGCGCTCCGTGACAACGGAGATGGCCAGCCAGCTTCTGGTCGCCGTCATCGTCGTTGCCGTCGTCGTCGCCGTCGTCGTCTGTGCCACGCCTCGTTTACTAACTGCGCTTGCGCTCTATACGAGGGAAGAAAAGGATGCCTTTCGTGCGGCGGCGGCGGCGGCGGCACCCGCCACTCCCTCCATTCATCCCATCTCCACAGAACACACCAAACTCAGGTACCGGGGGGGTTCTAGACAACTCGCCATCCGATCCGAAGAGATCGTTTATGTGGGTGAGAGATGATGGATTTGATGGCGAGACTGCGTGGTGCTCGGGATGCTCGGGCCATTGCTCGCTTGCTTGCTTGCTTGCTTGCTGGCTGGCGTGCTGCTAATTGCTAATTATTGAATGAAGGGGGGAAAAGGGTAAAAAGGGCAGAAGAAGAAGAAGAAGACGAAGAAGAATCTTGTGATTGAGATGTTGTTGTTTGTTACTCATGGATCACTGGTCTTCTCTGTTGGGCCTTTTCGAAAGAGGGAGAGAGAGGGGGAGGGAAGGGGGGGTGTTGGCCAGCATAATATCATCATGATGCTGTGCAGCAACTCTCTCTGATCACGTATCGTGGCCGCCTAGTCCATTATCCACACCAACCTTTTCTCTCGTCCGAGGGGACCTTGTTAACGGGATGTTGTTGTTGTTGCTGCATCGTCATCGCAGCAAAAGGTTTGAAACACACGTGTGCCTCCGCCGTGGCCGCCGCCAGGGCCCGGCACGCATCATCCGCAGTTTGCATCAGTATGTATCACCTCGTCCGTCGTGCATCGTGCATCGTCGTCGTCGTCGTCGTCGTCGTCGTCGATGAATGAAATGGATCCAAGCCCTCTCCCTTCTACCCCTCTCTCCCTGCGTCGGTCTCTCTCTCTCCTTACAGTAGTACCTCAATCAGTACCTACCTATCTCCACCATCTCCCCTCCCTCCCTTCCTTCCTTCCTTCCTTCCCTTCCTTCCCTCCCATCCCTCCCATCCAGCCCAGCAATCCGCGTCTTCCGCACCAAGCCGTCCCTCCCTCATCTCCCGCCGCAGCCAATGACATTACCCATCAAACGTCGGTATATATATATATTCAAAGCGGATTCTGGTCCTACTAGCTAATAGCTAGCTACAATTACCCACCCGTCCGCCCGTGCGCCCACGACGTACCGTGGTTCATAGTCCATAGTTCATTCATCCAGGACGGACCTCCAGTAAGTAAATTATTACCCCGATTCTGCATTCTAAACGCAATGCACGCATGCAATGCATGCAAAATGACATGCGACGGCGCGCCCGGCTCGCACCTCCCGGGGGCTGCTGCTGCTGCTGCTGATGGATGCATGCATGCATGTGGTTCAGCTAGTTTCGGTTTTGGTTCAGTCTAGAAGGATTATAATATCCGTCGTGCGGTATATTGACCGTACCTTGTTTTTTTGCTACCTATGTATGTATGTATGCTATGGATGCTATGTATGCTGGATGTACGGGACATGCTACCGGCCACATCCACGCACGGCTGGCTGGCACCGTCCGGCCGTCTCCTTTCTTCTGAGTCTCTCGTTCTCTCGCTCGCTCTTTCCCCCTTTCTCCGCTCCTCCCTCCCTCCCTCCTCCTCTTTATTAGGTGGAAGGGAAGGGAAGGGAAGGGAAGAAAAGGGAAAGAAAGAGCGAACGTGACGTGTGAAAAGTCTGGTACCCGATTTCGGGCTGCTAAGGGGGGGTTGTATATCAATCAGGGTTGACCGGAGAGAGTGAGAGAGTGGGAGAAAGTGCGAGCATGTCATATCATGGGATGTTTTGCTGACAAGCAAGCAAAGTAACCTTACGCCAGCCCGCAAGCCATCCCCGGCCAACGGCAATTGACGGCTCTGTTGGTATATACTACTACTAAGATACCTATGGTTTGTGGTGGTGTGGTATGTGTGTCAAGACATACATCCATCAGCAGTCAACAGAAGTCTCAGCCTACGTAATCCCAATCCAACAAGCAAGGGGCAGGCAGGCAGGGGAGCGGAGGGAAGGGGGGGTATCGGCCAAAGAAAACAAGCATTTTCCAATCCCATTAGGTTTGCGGAGAAGTCTTCTTTTTTTTTCCTCTCTTAAACAGAAAAACAGGGGGGGCAGTACCAAAATAAAATAAAAAGATAAAAAAATTTAGAGTTTGAGACGTTGAGCCGTTTAGTGTGTCGTGTGACCCCCGCCGGCCGCCGCCGGCCGTAACCGTTCCTGAGAAAAGAATGAAGCTGAGACAACGGGACAGAATTGAAGTGATGATCCTGATTGCCTGCATGAATTAGACGAGATCGGCGGGGTTTCGTTTTGGGTTTTGGTGGTGGTGGTGGTGGTACCACTGGATCGGATGAGGGCCGTCCAGGTTGATGATGGAATATGGTTACTGCTGGCTAGGTACTTGTTAGTTTGTTATTATTGGAGGAGGCAGGGAGTGAGGGAGGGAGGGGGGACTGTTGCCTGTGTGTGTGTGTGTGTATGTGTACCGTTCGTATACTTAGGTACCTAGGTACAGTATGAATGGATGAATGAATGAATGATAGAAAAAAGCACGAGCCTGTTCTCGCATATACCTGAATCCCAGGTAAACCTCAGCATGTCTGTCCCCCGTCTCTCCATGAATCCCTTCTAAGAGGTAGCGCAATCGATACTGCGGTTTCCTCTTCGGGTATCCCGGCTCCTTCTTTGCTACTAGTGCATCCATCGTATGATTATTCTCCGCCGGTCAGCCAGCCAGCCAGCCCGCGCTTTAGTCAGTCAGCCTTCAACCGTGGTTATTGTTATTGAGGTCCACCGTGTGTGTGTGTGTGTGTGTGTGTGTGTGTGTGTGTGTGTGTGTGTGTCTGTTCTCTTGTTCTGGGTCGGTGAGGTCCATCCCATCCCATGCCATCCGCATCCGCGTTTCCCTCGCTCCCTCTTGTCAACCCAGCCTTTTTGTTTGTGACTATCGATAGTTGGCTGGGTCAGCATATATGCATGTCCGTTAATGTCCTGACTAGCTCGGCTCGGCCGGTCCCATGATGGAGGGTCTGGGCGTTGGGTGAGGTATGTATGACTTGCCTGACCGGCTAGTTGTTGCAAGCAACTTTAAACCTCCTTGACTGACTGGACGAGTGACGAGTGACGACTAACGAGTGGCGATCTTGTTCGTTCGCTCTTTAGGGTTCTTGCTTCGATGTTAGTTGTTCATTGTCGTCATCGTTGTTGGTCTCCTTGCGTGCCTGATCTTGTTCTGCTCTGTCTATACTCAATTTCGATTCGTAATCTGTATAATCTCCTCGATTGTGGTCAATTCTTGAACTTTACATCAATGTCTCCGAGTAGACATCAGAGAGGTAGTAGCCTGATAATACAAGGCCACGTAGACGTCAGCCCACAAACACATACACACACATGGCAACTCTGTCAAGTTTAACGTGGCAAGTCCATCTGAATTCTCTGAAATTAACTCATCGTTCTCGTTCCTTGCTTCTCTGTTTGCTTCTCTTGGGAGAGCTATACCCATTCGACTCGTGATTCTATATTCTTCATGTTTGTTTTGGCTCTTTTGGAGAACGAAGAGCTTTTCTGTCAAGTCGTTTAGACGTATTGAATGACATGTACTTCGTTCGTCTTAGCTCGAATCTTATGGAATGATGAGTAACATGTCGTTTATCACGACTTTTGTTGGCGATTGTGGATTGATATTAGTACTTTGTAGAGATCAAGTAGTGTAGTGGTTGAATCGTTTAAGGACCTCGCCCATCTACAGACACGGTCTTTGGTATGACGGTTGATGATATGCATCTGCAGCTCACACATTATCCTCTATGTATGGCCATACGTGTACGTTGATGACCAGTAAGTAGTACATGCATATACTCTCTGATGGGTATCATTTACTACATGCACTTCGAACTCTGTCGGTTTTGACTTTTGCCTGTCCTGTAGCAGCCAGCGTCTACAATCGCGCATATACAAGTCATGACGTTACTATCCCCGGAAACTACTACCTCTGCCAGCCGTTGGCGCAATCGATCGAATGCATGAGCAGCAAGTCGGAGTGCGGCACACGTGGGCCGCGCGTGAAGTACAATGTCGTCGCGTCAAAGAGGGTCGGTCAGACCAACGCCGCAAATTCTTCATAGGTCCATCCATGCGGCACGATGAGATGTGTGTGTATGTGGCCGAGTGGCGTAAATGCTTCGTGGTACACACACCCAAGAACTTCTATGAGACGCCGCATCGCAGATCGAGAGGGATCAAGCCAGACATAAACAAACTCTATTCTCCTGCGCGTAAGCCGTGTCTAGCCAGCTGGTTGGATCCGTTTCCAATGTTAACAAGGATGATGCGTCGAATGACAAAAAGTCGGCGTGGCAAAGGAGATGGAGGGGGGGGAAGGGGGTGTTGATGGGCTGTATCTGACTGTTTGACTGTGCCGTTATGTGCCGGCTATGTTCTATGTCAGAATGGTGATCAGGTGAGTAGGTAGGTTCAAGCCCGATAGGCAGCAGTACCAAGTTTTAATGAGGCATCACCCGTAAGAGCATTCCTTGATATATTTTCATGGCAAGCAAGCAACACCCTACTTGTATCTCGTTCTGTTTTGTAGCCGCGGTAAGCGCGCACTTCCGAGACAACCAACGCCCTTTCGCGGACTAACAACAGATTCTTAACATGACTCAGTCCAACCACTACTGGTTCAGCTTAAGCTTCTCCGGGCCAAACTTCATCAGCAATCGCTCGTACCAATAGCAACTTCTTCCGCATGTCCTCATGGCCCAACGCATTCCCTTCAGCATGGCTCGCAAACCCACACTGCGGGCTGACTGACAGTCTCTGCAGCGACTCCTTCCTGCTCTCACCTGATCCCTCAGCTACATAGTCAGCGGCCTTGTAGATGCGGTCTACCATGTTCTGCTTGTTCTCAAGCTCCGGGAACTTCGAAGTGATGACGCCCAGGACAACGTTCTTGTTCTTGGGCAGGTGCTTCAGGGGCTCAAAGCCGCCGGCACGCGGTGTGTCATACTCGAGGTAGTATGTAGAGACGTTTAGGTCATTAAACAGCTTAGTTGCGATACGATCATAAGCTCCTTCGCTAAAGTGCTTGGAGCCGAGATAGTTGCCTCTGCACAGATGAATACCAAGGTGGAAGTCTGCAGGTCGCTACGTGTGCGTGTTAATGACTGTAAACGAGGGCTTCTCTTGAAGTACGCACCTCGAAACACTTATTATAAAAGCGGATATAGGCGTCTAGCTGCTCGTCTGCGGTCTGGAAGTTCTGTGTATCCGCAGCCCATCCTTCAAGCATGGGCTCAGAGCAGAAATACTGTGCAATGATTAGCTCTCATCTCACTATCACAATGATAACACCCACGGCCAAGTTCGGATCGTCGACTTGAGCATTCCTGAGTCCGGCGTCATAGAGAATCTTGAGTTCTTGTTGGTAAGCTTTGGCCAGGTCGTCGAAATACTCGTCGTCGTTGTTGTATACCCCCTGTACGTACGCCTTGTTAGGCCCGTATCTGAAGTGATACCAAGACGGACTTGTCAGGGTCAGCTTGATGCTGCTCCATTTCTCCTTGGGTAAGATCGACTTCAGATACTCCAACTCCGGTAGGAAGCTACTCCGTCCCGGGTGTGAGAGTTTGCCTACGGCCACAGTGACTTGGTTTGGGATTGTCTTTGCATGCATGAAGCTCTTGACGTCAGGCGCGTATGCCCGGAAAATAGACTGGTCGTAACCGCCTTCGCGAAGATTGACTTCTTCCATACCATTCAACGTCTCCATGAACGCTTAATAGCTGTCAGTCCATCGTGGATTATTGACGCTGGGCCGATGACGTCACTTACTTCCCCAGAACTGATGGCGACTGTATTCTCCATTCGTGATGCTGTGAATACCGCATTCTTGCTGAAGCGTTACGACATCCTTGATTGCCTTCTGCTCGATCGGCACCAGAGATTCTGCCGTGTCTGAGCCTCCTGCTACGGCATATCTCTTGTCGACCAACTCCTTTGGCCGGAGGAGGGAGCCGATGTGCTCTGGAGCTACGGGTTAGCGCAGGCACTTGATCGATTGACTCTGTGTACCTACCAGCTCGGAACGGAGGATTGCGCGGCGAGGACACCATAGCGATGAGTACGATGTTGGACACTGTCTTTGCTGCATTCCAAAGATTCGAAATGCTCCTCTACCCCTCTCCATGCATCGTGACTCGCGAGGTGGGTGATTGTGGCACGTTGTGCCGCCCTCAACTGCCGAGAGCATGCTTACCTAGGATGAATTTGCCATCATAAAACTGGAGTATTAAGAATGTGTAGTCGGACTTTGCTTCTAGAGTCACTTTATGAGGTCGCTGTATAGCATGTGCACAGGAAACCTACCAGTCCTCTCCTCTAGTTACCATCATTCTACGAACCAAAACCTCCAGGAAGCCGGAGCTTTTTTGTACTGGTTTTCAGGTTTATGAAGCAGTGAAGGGAATGGCTTCCGATGATGACACAGGGGCTATATCAGGATGCACAGGCATACAAAGGGATACATACAGTCACAAGCATCGAGCTGACAGGACTTAGCTTCAATACACACCATAATGCCCATCAAAACAACATCCCATAAGCCTCATCATCCTCCTCTCCGTGCAATATGTACACGTAGTCTTTACTTTTACCCGGTCGCGCCAGGCCTAGAACAGGGTCCTTTACCGAGCTATACTTGTGGATCTTCAGCCCCGAGCACGTAATCGATCGAGGGTGTTCGTTAACAACTACAATTCTATGTCAAGGGCACGCTTTTGAGTCTCGTAACCACATTATGACTCTCCTAGGCAGGTCCCACCCTCTCCTGTGCTGAATAAAGACGCGCACTAGGCTCGGCCGGCTGACACCAGGATTCATGGATGGACGGGAGTGCCGTCGCCATTGCAAAGTGCTTACCGTCTAGGGAACAGGTTTTCATTCCATATTTTGATAGGTAGCGCGACCTTATTCGTTAGTCAAGACTAAATCGAAGCCTTTTTCTGACAGGCTTGCCAGGATTTCTGCCCTCCAACACCAAAGAAGTGACAATGCAACAACGGCGTGCGTCACTACACCCTCCTGTCCCGTTGGGATGCAAGGGTAGGTACCATGACTCTATCGATGCTTGTTGGTTGGTCTGTATGTGCGCGGTTGGCTGTCTGTGTGTAACATCTTGAGACATGACACTCGCAGACTTGGGAGGGAGGAGGGGGGTGCGTGGGAGGTCCACTTCCGAGTATTGTCTGCTGCGGTAATCATGAAGCTGGAACATGCAGAGATAAACACGGTCTAATGCTCCAAGACACTGGAATACAGTCACAGACCCAGGTCTTCGTGGTGCCATAAGACAAGCCGCGCTCTGCTTACTGCCATGCTTCCGATCCTTGCTTCTCCCTGGCTGTTCCAACATGGCAAAAGCGACTAGCAGACAGTTTTAACAACAACCTGTGCGTCGCCTTGCTGTAAGGCTGAAGACTAAATTGTGGGAACGGGAAGCTCGTAACGTGGAAGGCAATATCAACATATCCAATAGAATTGTGTCCATTGTTCTCCTTTCTGAAATTGAAGGCCAGGGCTAGGATGCAAGCACATCTCGCAACCCCTTACATGTCCTCAATATCCTCAGTGGACTTCACCACCAATAGATAAATCTGCAGTCAGCATCAGCAGCCCGGTCCCATCCACGCTCAGCGAGTATGACTGGCATCAATCAGGACCCTGCCTTGACATCTGAGAGCGTCAGGGGCCACAAAACAAATACTCCGAGGTCAGCCTGCATATATGTGGTCGCTTGCTCCAGACAACAAGAATCCTGTTGGTTCGCTGTCTGATTTGATCAAGCATGTGGGCTTACGCGCGCTTTGCGCCGTCTGAGCCGACCCGTGCCGCCTCCGTGCATGGCCATGGGTAGTGTTTGCTGAACTTGGGAGGATGGTGGCTATTATCTGAATGTCAAGGATAAACTTATACCTCACCTGGCGTGCACCAAAATGTCGAGACAACCCACGAGGATCAAGCTTTGCCCTGCTGATTCGTGCCGCGTATCGGTGCAGCTTCCGTTCCTGGAATCGGGCCTTGTGTGCACACGAAGGGGCAATGTAGCATGTGGACAGAGCGACGTTGCGAGTGAGCATTATGGCTCGTGATCCGTAGAACATGTGGCCTTGCTCGTTCAGGTATTCATGGCCCTGAATATTGTCTTAGTTGCTGGCAGTTCATGAACCCAATGACATGCAAGGCGGACTCCGTGACATCTCCGATGACATGGGAGTTGTTGGTAACAAATAACGGAGATCGAGATGAGCACTTTAATAAGGAATGATGGCTTGCGAGGACCTGTATCTACCACTAGGTCACCAGTGCCACAAAGGCTTGAATGGTGGCATTCAAAATCAGGGGAAACTTCAGGTCAATCGACAGGGACCTAATCTGTATGATTATCAGCTCGATGTCATTGTATTTACTTATTGGTATGAGCCTTAGTCCAAAAGACACAGTGGTGGCTGTGACAAGTCACCGAGCGACTGGTGAAAATCACCATACAACTTTGAGCTGATGAGGAGGGTAGATGCGACATAATTAATAGTATAACCACACTTTTGTAGCAGTATATATGACGTTCTGAACTAACAACATCGCCTTAATCATAGCCTATGATTATAGCATCAGATAGCTTAGCCCCTGTCCTCTTTGTTCTTGTGCGATCCAGGGGTGCAGACTCAGGTCTGTGTGGAGGAGAAATGTGGAAATGATCCTGATCATGCCCACGCATCAACTGGCTGGAAGAAGCATTTCCCCTATGCGGAGTGACTGGCAGACAGCGTTTCTTCTTGGGCGAAGTATTTTCGTCATCGGAGGTCAAGTCAATGACATTTCGTCCGCCTAAGCACGCGGCCGGCTCCTCGTCCGGACGGCTCTTCAATACCCCTATACATGCGAGGAACAGAGCCTTTGCAGCAACTGGCGGGAACGCATTACCTATTTGTACTCGAATTTCCGTCTTAGAGCCAGCGAACTGATGTCTCATTGGGAAACCTTGGAGGCACGCTGCTTCCCGGATAGTGAACTGTCTGTGCTGGTCGTAGTTTGCGTCTGGCCCACTAGTCGTCATACATGAACGGAGCCCTCGCGATCTATCAGCAACTGGCATATTCCTGGCTGGTTCGTGGGTCGAGAGTGAATCTCCGCGGGGGATGCCCCGTATTGCTTGATCGATAGAAACGAGCGTCCGAAGGCCACTGCCTGCTTCTCCGTGTGTCGGTGCTGGCCACGATGGCATCGTGGCGCCATGCCTTCTCATCTATTAGTTTGGTTTGATGATTTTAACTTATACACTTACTTAACAGCCACCATCAATAATCTAGGTCGCGATTGCTGAGGAAGTCCAAATTCTGCCAGGTTTTCCCTTCTCCACTGCACATCGTACCCACTGTCATGTATCTGCGCCACAAGGCTTTTGAAATAGTCAAGGTGCCGATTCATCAGCCCAGCTGTTTCCTCGAGGGTCACGATACGAGGTTCAATCGCTTTGATAAGCATACCGACGGAGAATATTGCTGCGGTATTTTTGTCATCATGACGTCCCTCTCTAGTGTGCGCCGGGCTAAAGTACTGGCATGGCGGGCTCATGTGGACGTGGTCGATTTGCCCTTTGTGTTGTTCGGCGAACCGTTGAATGAACTCAGAAACGTCCATACAGTAGTGCTGACTACTTGGGAAGTTTGCTTTGAAGCTCTCAATCTTCGTTGCATCAATGTCAACGCCACCCATGATAGTGTACCCGGCTGCTCTTGCTCCGGCTGATGCACCTCCAGCACCACAAAAGACGTCGAGAAAGATGTAGCTTGATCTTTGGGAGACGATTGTACGTGCTATTTCTAGAATGGATCGAAAGGATCCACCTAAAGGCCTTACGGACTGGACTTGACGCTGTGAAGCGTTCTTGTAAAGATTTATTCTGGTAAATCGCGCAGTAAGTCTGGCGAAATGCGTTATGTAATGGCGATCGTCATTGTTATTCTTTCTGTAATATACGGCATCGTCACCATGCCTCCACGACTCCAAGGGATATGGTCGTGTTGTGATGACCAAATCTCTCTTCTTCATTACGGTCCGGGCGTCCACCTCAATTTGGCCCTGGACCTCCTCAGGCCTTGGATCATTAATATCAATGTCCATATCACAAAACACCTCATTCAGCCATGCTGTGGTCACGATTCCACGATAGTGCTTCGACCTACGGAATCTTAAACCACGGAAGAAGACAATCGGCGGTGCCCCTCCATCAGATTCTGTGGTATCAAATACGATGTCATGAATCTTGAGGAAGTCTGACTCGTTAACTGAATCGGAACTATCCATTCTCTGAAATTCAACGCAATCATTGACTACCACAATTTCCCCGTTGTCTAACCGGAAATTTGTAATGCTGATCTTGGGATATTGGATTGGTCCATTGCGTTGGACCGTTTGTGGTACGTTCGCGCTGAAGTGGGTGTCTTCAAGTTCGTCTCCCAGGTCGTCACAAAGTTCGAGGCCTGTAAATGCCTGTGCTGTTGCTGCGCTTGAGTCAGCTAACCAATGCACTAACGTAGCAAACTCAAGGGATTTACTCACCAGTGACGTCGTCAAGGTCTATCGGACGATCCGCAGACCCATTTTGTACACTCATGTGCCTAAATCCAGGCATCTTGGATTTGAACGATCGATGTAGGCGCTATAAAGGGAAGGCAGAGAAGTAGGTAGACAAGAGAAAAAAATAAAGTAGGTTTTAAGACGGTTTCACGTTGACGGTGAGAGTGAATAGATTTGACTGAGCGGATGGTCAACGGCGATAGCCATGAAGTGAATTGCGTCAATCCAAGTGATTGACCTCGAAAAAGCCAGGCTTTGAAAATGGAAACATAATAGACACATGAAATTGTGAGAACAAATGAGATTGGCAGTGTAATTCCAACATTACCTTGCACTTCACTGTGTAAGTTTTTATCACAGCAATACGTCAAAGGCCATGTAGCGCTGTACAGCACATACTTTATGATAGACTCAAAGTTACATCACCAGGCAACCATGTGGTCTCGTTGCCAGTACGCGATTAGTGCTCATTTGAGACCGGGTGCAGCTTCGAGTTCACGTTCGATTTGTCGAATTGAGATGTCAGTCCTGAATCATAGTTATTGCATGTGTATGGAGACAGAGCCGATGTGATTAGATATATTCCTCGGTTACGGAGTGATATGTGTAAATGAGTGAGGATCACGAGGTCTCTAGAGAATGACTGCAAGGCCGAAGTAGGCGCGAGAGCAGACGCCATACCGCAGTCCGTTAGTAGGTGCAACCAATCAAGCAACGGCAAATTTTGATCGCAACACTGGAACCATTCTATATCTTCCCGGGCGAACTTCAACGTCCTAGAAATCCTAAACAATGGGCTTCCTGCACTTTTTGAATCTTGTCTCTCGCCTTGCTCAAGGGGACTTCTCTGCCTTTGCGCAGGACCGTCTGCACCGTTTTCCACAGCTTCAGGTTCCACATTGACGTTATTGCGCCCCTCCGCAGCATCCCACTTCGCGACGGTCACCAGAGATTTTTTTGCACATCGCCTGTGGCTCTACATATTCACACCAGGCCCGGAGCACTATCTAGCAGGATACATGTAAGTGTCCTTTGTCTGGGTTCTAGATTTTCATATGATGTTTTCAAATATTATAGATGTTAGACTTCCAACGCCAAAAGCGTATGCGGAGAAATTCCTTTCTGATATATAATGTTTGCTCATTGGATCACGCCTCAGCACTATCGTAGCCAAAGCTGACTTCTGTATCTCATACAGATCCAAACATACTTTAGTTACAGTGTTACAGCCTTGACTACACCATGTGTGGCATCATTGCCGTAATCCACGGCGACCCGGCATCCACTTCAGCTGCCGTTGAAATCCATGATGCCCTATACCTCCTACAACACCGTGGACAAGATGCATGTGGCATCGCGACATGTGGATCTGGAGGGCGATTCTACCAATGCAAAGGCAATGGTATGGCCTCAAGAGTCTTCCATGACGGTGCGCGTGTCGCCGATCTTCCGGGATGGATGGGCTTGGGACATCTCCGATATCCCACTGCTGGTAGCAGCGCAAACTCGGAAGCCCAGCCGTTCTATGTGAACAGTCCCTATGGTATCTGTTTCACACACAACGGGAATCTGATCAACGCTCCTGAGCTTACCCGATTCTTGGATCAAGAGGCCCATCGACATATTAATACAGAGAGCGATAGTGAGCTCATGCTCAACGTTTTTGCAAGCGAACTGAATGAGACCGGAAAGGCTCGTATCAACGCCAATGATTGTTTTGCAGCTCTTGAGAGGATGTATCAAAAATGCGTCGGTGGCTGGGCTTGCACAGCAATGCTTGCAGGTATGCAGAGTAGACGCACAATCAAGCCAATGCTGATGTGTTCACAGGTTTTGGCTTGATTGGTTTCCGGGATCCATACGGCATTCGTCCTATGGTACTTGGCTCTAAACCCTCCGATACTGGTCACGGGAAAGATTACATGATGGCCTCTGAGTCTGTGGCATTGGTCCAGTGTGGGTATAAAGACTTTTTCGACATTAAGCCCGGACAAGCTGTTATCATCGAAAAAGGAAAAGAGCCCGTCTTTCATCAGGTTCACAAGCAGCTTGGATACGCTCCCGACATCTTTGAATATGTCTATTTCGCGCGACCTGATACGATTATCGATGGTATTGATGTAGATGAAAGCAGACGCAATATGGGCTTCAAGCTCGCAGAAACCATCAAGAAGCAACTTGGCTCTAAGACGTTGGAAGAGATCGACGTGGTTATGCCAATACCCGAAACATCGATCACATCTGCGTTGTGTGTTGCTGAAGCTTTGAATAAACCATACTGTCAAGGTTTCGTGAAGAATAGATACATCTTTAGAACCTTCATTATGCCTAGTCAGAAGCTGAGGCAGAAGGGTGTTAGAGCTAAGCTCAACCCTATGAAGAAGAAATTCGACGGCAAGAACGTGCTCCTGGTAGATGACAGCATCGTCCGTGGGACTACAAGTCGGGAGATCGTGCTGATGGCTCGTGAAGCCGGCGCCAGAAAGGTCTACTTTTCTAGCTGCGCGCCTCCTATCACGTAAGTCCTTCCTATACCTCCACTGGTATACAAGGGTAACATTGTCTAGCAATGCGCACATATACGGCATCGATCTCGCATCTAGCTCTGAGCTGATCGCTCATCATCGATCATCCTCGGATATATCGCGCATCATTGGCGCTGACGATGTCATCTACCAGTCCCTCCCTGACCTGGTATCCGCATGTGCGGCACTATCTCCTCGCGACCCTGCAACCCAGAATTTCGAAGTCGGTGTGTTCTGTGGCAAGTACGTGACTCCAGTAGATGATGAGTACTTTGAGCACCTCGAACGCGTCCGAGGCGAGAGTAAGAAGATGAAAATCAGAGAGCAGGCGAAGGATGCTGTTCTTCATGGAACTGCAGGTGAGAAAGAACTTCGCATGGCCGCAAAAGGTGTGGAGGTAGACAAACATGGTAATGTTGTACCTTTGCACGGTACTGATGAGTCCTGGGTCCAAGGTCAAACAGACCAGGTCGCAGTCGGACCCACTACGACGAAAAGGTCAAATGAGTTCCACGCTGAACGCAAGCGGAAAAACAGCGATGAGTCAGCGAAGGTCAAGAACACGCAGGATTTAAGCCTCCATAACTTCAATGACCATCCGTGAGAGGTTCTACAGGTTTACACAGCGGACGTATGGAGGCGATACGGAGTTTCGGCTGCGATACAGGTCGTTAGGATGTTCTGTTTCGTTGTCCTTATTGCGTATGTGTGATACTGCTTGGGAGGATACTTTGCATGAAAAGTTGTATACTGCTTAGAGGTCCCAACATACAGCGGACTTCACAGCCGCGCTTTATATATACCCCTACCATACTCTCATTCTCTTGACAGACTTGGAGCTATGTCAGCAGCTCCTCTACACGAAATGTGCATTACGTATCGGGACTCCGCTGCCAAACATGCAAAGTTGACAGAGTCTACGTGGTACATCGATACAATTCTCGCTCCTCGTTATGTATGTACACTTCTGACACTATAGGAACCATGAAAACGCTCGCCATCAGAACACCGCATATGAAACCCTACATATACCTGATTTCCTCGCAATCTTGCGAATCTCAATCCTGCCCACATCACTTGTCCGCGGTAAATGCGTCCCTCCACACGGATAACTTCCCACGCCCTCGATCTCTACCGCCCTCAACAACCCACTCGTATCCCCATCCGCCCTGTTACCTGCAAGCATATCTTCCAATCCCTCACATCCGCCCTGGCACTTCTCTCGCATAGTCTCCACATTCCACCAATGTATATATACCGCAGTGTCTTTCGTCCCGAGTTCGTTTGCTCGTGCTTCGATGGCGGATTTATATTCTGATGGAATCGTGCCTTTGAACTCGACGTTTGCGGACCCGGGAACATGCGACGCTTTGCCGTCGATTAGGCCTGCGGATGGTAGTATCTGGTGCGCTGCAAGGGCAAGGATGTGACCGGCGGTGTGCCAGCGAGAATGAAGAGCTCGTTTTGCGGCATCAATTTCTTGTATGAGAGGGCTTGAGGGTTGGAAAGACGGTGTGGCGAGGGGGAAAGTGCCGAGGTGCAGAATGCGCGTGGGTTTCGTTACTGAGGAGCGCACAAGGGAGACGACGAATGAGGAGCGTTCGGGATCGCGGATGGTGCCGGTGTCGGCGGGCTGGCCGCCGCCTTGAGGGTAGAAGATTGTGCGATCCGTGGTGAGTATGTAGGAGTCTGCAGGAGGAGATTTGAAGAGGGCTTGGTCAAGTTCAGGGATAGATGAGAACGGGGTGAGGGATGTGAGGGTTGAGGAGAGGATGTGGATGGAGGCGTCGTGGAGGTAAACGCTGCTGGGCGAGGGTATTGTGGGAGCTTGGTCCTAAAGAAGAATCAGTCAGTACGAAAGATTTTGCTTGAGTTGAGTACTTACAGTCATTGTTCTTAGGCGCATACAGTTGTTCTGGATACAAGGTGAGAGGAAACGCGGATTCTAGCTAATGGAAGTGAGCGCCAGAGAGTTGTAAGGTACATCTAGTCTCATTCATTTGCAGGTAGGCACGTTCTGCCGAATAGCTACACCTTATATGTACACATTGTAAGGTTCCAATTGAGCATCGTTGACTCACTTATTCGACATGCTTCCTGCCGTATCATACGAATTAGATGTTTACCAAAGGGCGCGGTGTGACGTGCAATAGACGTGGACTAATCTAACACAAACTTTAGCGAGTCTGCCCACACACGAAATTCGGGTCAATCTCGGTGATCACTTGCGATTCCGCAGCTCTCCCACGATAGGACTACTCACGACTCTCACCTCGATCTGTCGACTTTGAAGCCCTTCATACTCGTCCTATCCTTCCCGCTATCCCATATAGCTAGCCTTGACCTGGTACATCCAACCAGAAGGCCCTGTTCGAGACTCCGCAAGTGACAGCCTCTCCTCGCATCACCTCACACTCCGCCATCATGGATCAGGCAAAGCTTGCTAAGATGCAAGCGTCGGTGCGCATTGGTAAGTAATTTGCTATAGAACTCCAATAGACATCTTCTTTCCAACATTTTCATGAATGCTGACATGATATAGGGTAAGCCTTCTCATTTTTATGTCGTAGCTCGGGTCGAGCTTCCGCACACGATACAACCATCCTATGATACTGTCGCACACCAGACAGCTATAAGAGTGTGAGCATTACTGACGCGATCCCGCAGCGGCAAAGGCACACCGCGTCGTAAGGTCAAGAAGGTCAGCCGGACCGGTGGAACCGACGACAAGAAGCTACAAGGAGCATTGAAGAAACTCAATGTGCAACCAATTCAAGCAATCGAGGAAGTCAACATGTTCAAGAGCGATGGAAATGTTATTCACTTTTCAGCACCAAAAGGTACGCCTGTCTCATGTCCCAAACCACCAGACAGCAGAGCTGTTCCCCAAACTCCGAAACTTTTGCTATCAAAACAACCTGTTCGTCCATACCCCAGCCCTAACATGACTTCTAGTACATGCATCTGTTCCATCAAACACCTTCGCTATTTATGGCAACGGTGAGGACAAGGAGCTGACCGAACTCGTCCCTGGAATCCTAAACCAGCTGGGTCCCGACTCGCTGGCATCACTGCGCAAACTCGCGGAGAGCTACCAAAGCATGCAGAAAGAGAAGGGTGAGGGCAAGGATGACGATGACGATGATGACATCCCAGACCTTGTAGCGGGGGAGACCTTCGAGGGCAAGAATGAAGTAGAATAAGCTTGAGCAGGTCCAAAGCCGAAAAAATTGCAGTCAAGGACTCGTGGGTATAACTATGAAAATGAAAAAGGCCGATATCGAGCTTCTCATCTCTTTGGCGATTTATGGCGGACTGGATTGGAACGGAGGTTCCGCAGATAGCACCTCTTTTGTAACCAGCAATTAAGCAATAGGACTCCTCGATGAGGTCCAATGTAAGTACCTCCTTGCTCTCTGTCCTAATGTGTCGTACTTGAGCATACCAGCAGCACACAGCTGTCGACACGTGTAGAAGAGCTCCCGAACCAGCAAAGATTACCAGAAAAATGATTTTATTCTGCCCCAAACCCGAGAATCTGAGATGCAGCACTCCCAGAAGCAATCGCTCAACCTGGCAGTGTTTCAGGTGGGGCTGAGCACACATGCGCCAAAGTTGCAATCCTGGTGCCTAAATCCTGAGGTGTGCGTTTTGGGGGGGGGCGGTGTACTTCTACTCACCTCTAGTCCTCCCCTCAAACTACTCTGGTTAATCTGGTTTGTCACTTAGTTTTGCTACCGGTAAGGTGAAAGTCGAGGAGTGCCATTTCCTTGACGTCTCATATGGACTTTTTTCCATTCATCAGAGCGTATATTGTGTCTAATTGCATTCAAAGCATTTAGTAATCACTCATAGCACGCTGTTACTAAATCACGTTCAGTATTGAGGAATTTGGAAAAATGTCGAGAGTACAGCAGCTACGGCTGCGCTTCGAGAAAGGAAATGAGTCGCAAATTACACCTAGAAATGTAATCTTTCCGTCGTCAGAGCGTTCGATATTGCGAGACGTACTCATATCTGCGCACGGTTTTCAAAAACCGAACAGACAGGAAATCCCAATCATACGTGGGCAGACCCAGCGACAGCCAGTGAGGATATCACAGCATATTGTACCATCCGACTCATACAACATTAAAGCAACTACCGCTGTATCAACACAGCAGCCATTGCCGCCATTAGCACCAAGGATACCTCTTAATCCAGTCAGAAGCAGGATACAAAACCTCGAAGGGATCCTGCAGAAAGAAACTCGTGCGCTTGTAGAGCACAAGGTTCAAAATGAGAAGCTTCTGTGCAACAAGAGTGAAGCCGTGGTGCGGCGGCAGAGTTACGCGAAGGAGCGGATGAGACGAGAGCTGGAAGAAAGGGAAGCTCGCCGGCGGTGGTGCGTCTCATGTTTCGAAGAGGCAGATATGAGTGACATGGTCGAGGCTCCATGCCGACACTGGTACTGCCCAGGTTGTCTATCAGGTAGAGAATCAACTTTTCCGTTCTGGCAGGGGTCAGCTGACTCAAGGCAGAAGCATTCACGATTTCTCTGACATGCCGCCGCGAATTCCGCTGCTGCTCTATTCCTGCCCCTATCAGTCTTTTACCATCTCCGCCGTCCAACATATTTGTGTCGCGCTACAACGATCTCGTTTTGGAGCTCAGCACGCCTAATCCATTATACTGCCATAATAGACGCTGCAGCGCTTTCTTACCACCTTATCTTCTATTCGGACCCGACATAGCTCACTGCGTAAAATGTTACGCGCAGACGTGTCGACATTGTAGAGGCAGAGCGCATACGGCGACTGTGTGCGCACATGATGTTTCCATGAATATGGCGATCCAATTAATAGACAAGGAGGGCTGGAAGAGCTGTCCTACGTGTCGAAATGTAGTGGAAAGGAGCGGAGGTTGCTTGCATATTACTTGTCGATGTATGACGGTGAGCGTCCTCGATCTGCTATGGATGCCAATAGACGTGCTGTTGACAAAGCGTATAGGAATTTTGTTATCGTTGTGGTGGGCCGTGGAAAGATTGTGAGAGTAGTTGCGGTGACAATCAGTAACTAAAGTGGTAAGCAATTCCAATCTTCCCGAGACAAGTTGGACAGGAGGTCCCCTTCCAGAGCTTAGCTATTGGGGCATCTTCCTGGTTATAAACCTATGGGTCTTTCTTGAGACATGCAACAACACTGTATGGGTGCTCATTCCAATTCATGTCTTTCAATGATTGCTACGCACACAACAAAATTACGCATGTCTTTGTCTTGAATACCAGTAGATATCTACATTTACAGTTCATGACCACGCAGCAACAGTCCTAATCTATAAGACTTTCACTACTAATACGACTAGTGTGCGACACCTGAAATATACAACTGGTGGCCTTTCCAGTTCCCGTCTCCGCCCCACTTATCATATGAGCCATAATCGCAATAGAATAAGACGTTTCCAAGCCCTTCAACACAGTTCTTCACTGTCTGCGTCTTCTCTTCTTCGGTATAACCCTTGGCTTGGTTGTAGTCCGTGACCACGCCTTGGATCTGGACGAGCTTTTTGCTCTCGTATGGGAATTTGCCGTCCAAGGGATATTGCACTTGCATACTGGCTCTGGAATCGTAGTACACGTATCCACCATCCACTATCCACTCCTTACAAAACCGTTCGATACTCGGCTGAACATCTCCTTGCTGAAATTGGAAGTTAGACTTGGTGTTGTCATAGCACGCCAAGTTCGCAGGTTTATTAGGCTCGGGATCAGACGGAGGATCTGAGGGAGTATCCGAGCCCGGATTTGAGAGTAGCTCTTGAATCGCAGCTTGTACAGCAGCCGCGTCACCATACGACGCAAACCCTGTGAATGGCTCGGCCCCATAGCAGTAGCAATCCTTCCAGAGATTGTCATGTGCTGTAAGCTATTGATAGTATTAGTCGGGCTCGACCTGAGATAGGAGGTTTGCATACCCCAGTACACTTGCCGCTGTCTCCAGATTGGGGCCCACCACATTCGTTGCATTGCAACACAGGATCCTCTTTAGTTTCCGCTGGACACTTCCTTTTGCACGGGCCTAGAGTATAACTCAGTTAGAGTCATAAGTAAAATGGAGGGACTGAACGTACATTTCTCACCAACGGTGCAAACGTCGCTATCGTCACCTTTGCAGTCCGACGCTGGGCAGTCTCGCTGTGGCTTTGCTGTACACTTCTCGAATTCCTGTAAAAAGGGGTTCGGCAGCTTCTGTGCCAAAGGTGCGTGCGCAGTCAATTCCAGACCCATCCAGAAGTTGGCTGCAATCAATGCGACCGGGATCGCCAGCAGTCCAACACCGACAACACCGGCGGCCACAGCTCCAATAGCTCCAATGCCTATGGTGATCTCAACAGAGAGAAAGTCTGGCATGGGCAAGTCTCCTGGGCCTCTTTTCTGATTGCCAGCTAATGCATCATTGAGACGCTTCTGGAGATCCGGCGATATGACTAGCGAATACTCGTCCTGATCATTCACTTTTCCAGTAAAGATAGCAACGTGTGCTGTAGCAGTCTCAGTGCCAGACGAAAGTACTGTTAAATAGTCTTGGTTCTATACAAGCGTTAATCAGGGCCAGAGCGTGTTTTCCGGCTGGTTGGCTCACTGGACCTATGAATTCTGTACTTCCACCCTCTAATTTCAAGTATTTGGGGTCCAATGGACCTTTTATTTGGTAGTCCGGGACTTGGAAGGGCTGTTGTTGACGCTTATCGATCGCAACAGTGGGGGTTTGCAAAGTAGGCGCATTGGTGACAGCAGTCGCAGCGACAACAGAGGCCCATGTAAGGTAATTAAGAAGCCTAAACAGCTTGATGGTCATTTTTGGCAAGTAAATGATGAATGAGATACTATTTGAGAGTATCATTCATGTTCGGTTCCCTCCAGGATATTTATTCAGCAAACACCGTGGTATGATTTCTACTGACCAGCCATAAGCCTTATGAGTGCTTGGGACACAGATACTGGTATTGCCACTCTAAATCTGACTGGGCGGTCCCTGAAACAATACAGTTTGGGGGCAAATGATAAGCTGACTTGATCTCGGGTCGATAATTTTGCACACCAGCCAGGATAATCACGGGAAGTGATGGTATACACATGCTTCGTAAGGACCTTGGCACATCGCATCCGTGTACGCCACAAGAAGAGCATAAATCACCATGGACCCAAATAGTTCCTTGCTGATAATTGAGTAGATCATCTAGACGCCACTGATTTGATGACATCGTGACACAAAAGAAACACAGCCTCACGTCTCAAAGGGAGTCACTTTTCATCATCACTCATGTTTCAGGATCGCTCTCAGGATCGTTCATGCACGGCTGACATGCGAGTCGGCAGAGCCCGGGCTCGACCAGAAATGGCTCTTTGTAAACATTTCAAGTATTCTCCCTAGCATTAATGGTACAACAAAGTTATTTTGAGAATGCGCCATTCCACATATACTACTCTATTTACATTCCTGATATAGAAATGTCTCCTGGTTTGTCTATATATGACCTTGTGGTAATCCCACCGAAGTATATACTTTGCCATCTCCTCCCCTTGACAGTTCATTCATTTAGTCGCATCATGCATATCACGTCCATCCACCGCAATCCACTCCTTGTGGTGGCATCCCTTGTCCTCTCTACTCATGCGGCCGACCCGACCTACTGGATCCATTCCAGCTGTGCGCCTTATGGATTTAGCGACGTCATGGCCGATTCACTTTCCATGGCGACGAGTTCAGTCACCAACAAAGATGTCTACGACCTCCAATGGGCCTTTAAGTGGATCTTCGGGTCGAAGAACACGACGCCCTCGCAAGAAATTGCAGCAAGATACAAAGTAACGAACCGTAAGCGTACTCCACTGAAGGCTCCTCACGTTTCTAATCCTAACCTACCTAGTCGTCATGGCAGAAATAGGAAATCTTAAATCCACCGACAATAGTGCCACTGCTTCTATCCGCATCTATTGCGACAACGACGCCCGCTGGACTCTGGCTCCGGACCGCCCTGATACCCCTGAAGGACAGAAGAACAAAGACAAGAAACCCAGTGATCAGTACTGGGTCGATAATGAAAACGGATTGCGCAAACGAGGTCCGCCGTCTTGCAAAGACTCCGGCATGATGGGTGTCACATACCATAGCAGGACTGACGTGCGCGACGACTACGATCCCTCCCAGCTACGACCACGCGACGTCATCACCATCTGCAACAGTATCCTGACGGGCTCAGGGGCAGAGAAGTTCCGTACCTTGAAGACATATATCAAGGGCTATCACGTCGCTGGCAGAAAGTCGAAGCAGCTAGAGCTTATAGCTAGCTTCACGTTGTTGCATGAACTGGCACATTGCAAGCCATGGGCTAGTGAGTGTTTGTGGCCTTTTTGATTCTATATTAGTGCTAATTGTGAGCAGAGGATGACATCCCGCACCCATATGGCTGGAGCAATGTTATCGAAAATCGCCATCCACAGGATAACGCGGAGAACTTTGCGTACTTGGGCCTTTTTGCTGGGCTGCTGGACAACAAGTATCGCTTGAACTTCAACCCACGAGATGCCGAGGATGGTTATATCGAGCAGCTTCCGTTGAAGAAGACAAAACGTGATGTTCCTGCCAAGTGTCGGGACGTTTTCTATCGGCGTAACAATGTAGAATGTATGGAGGTAGTTGTGGTATAAATCTTTCACAAGAGAGTATTAATGTAAATAGTAGAGTATCGTGTTAGATGAACGAACAGTATGTACTCGTTAAACCCACAATCCAAGTATGTTATGAGCGTGGCATTATTTTAAAGTCTTGACGAAGCTGCTTAGCCTTTGACTTTCCACAGGAGACTTTATACAAATGCGAAAACCGCTCTCCAATCTCTTCTATTAGCTCTTTCCAAGTCTTGGATTTCCGGTCTTTTGATCACCTCAAGACTTCAACCCACGAACCATATATACACACACACACACACCATTACTGGGCTCTCCACACTCTTCACAAGGACCGACACCCTCGCCATATGCATCGCATATTGACCCACTCTTCCCCAAAGTCCCATGCGTCTGTGTAAGATTCTCCTCATTCCCATCAGAATTTGGCATGCAGCTTTCACGTGCTTATCTCGTTAGAGCGCTTCGTCTCCACGCTATCCAGGGTTAGTCATTATGCCGGACTTTGTCGCTGCATGGAGGAACACGTGCGGCAGGCTCAGGAATGTTGAAAATGTAGATGATGGCGAGGTGTGGAAATGGTAGGAGACGGGTGCTGAGCGACATGGTGGATGTGCAGTGTATTCAAGGATTTAAGGGCGGAAAGTAAGTGAAGCAGTTGGGAATCGATGTAACACGTATCAAGATTGGACGAGTGTGACAGAGTGATGCTTCCAGAGTCGAGCATGTTAACACCAATCCCGTGATGGCATAAAGTTAAAACCTCATTCATAGCGTTCTATAGAGCAATGATAGTCTATCTTCATGATAAGCATCAGTACGCTCGCTTCCGTCAGTCTATCAGTCTTTACCATTTCTACGATAGCATGTATGCGTGCGATAGTCCAAATGGACAAGCCATAAGTCGTCCAGACTAGGCCCACATCTCCATGAACTTCGCATCAAATTCCTTCTGCAGAGCTGCAAAAGCAGCCAGTACACTCGGAAATCCACGCTCCTCTTCAGTTTCCTCCGGGTCGCCCTTTTTGCTGTTCGCACCGGAATCATCTCCATCATCATCACTGTCGGCATCCCAGCTATCAGGGGCATCGTCTTCGACGTCACTGACATCGTCGTCCCAGCTATCGGCAACCTTCTTCTTCTTTTTGGGCGCGGCACTCGCAATAATTTGAGCCATCTCCTCCTTCTTTGCAGCGATTGGGTTCAGCTTCGGTGTGTCGGTAGGATCCGGAACGTTGGCGATATTCTCTGCTTTATCGTCCACCGCTTCCTCTTTACGATCACCGACGTCGGTGATATCTAGCATATCAAGATCGGCATTGGGAGAAAGCTTTAGGTAATTTTGGAACGAAGTGACGATCGTTGCTAATATCAACGAGAAGTCTACAAGTCAAGTCAGAATGGAAAAATTATGTTGCTAGTACTTTAATAACCTTTGAGGAGAAACCAGACTTCGCTCTTGCGGACGCCGTTGGCGCGCTCGAGGTCTTCGGTACTCCCGTGCTTGAAGAAGTCATATAGGTCTATTCAGGGTAAGCCTTTTGTCATTTTACGTGATGATCATACTCACAGGCATTGAGATGGCCGTCATTCACGGTGATATATGGAATAACAGCTTGCTCAAGAAAGACGCCACTGCGAACTGTAGAGCATAAGTCCGGGATCGACTTAACATCTGTCTCTGAGAACCCAGAGAGGGCAACAAAGGGTGAGCTCGAAGATACTGGTGGTAGCGCGCTGTGGCCCGATCCGCGCTCCGAGGCCGACACATTACCACCAAATTTCATTCCCGTCAGGGGAAGCGCATTGTCGGGAGTGTTTATGAGATGTTGGTTCACGTAAGTCTGAACATATGCTTTGTAGATAGCAAGTGTTTGCTTGTTGTGGTCCTGTAGATGCTTCGCAGCAACCTCATCCAGGTTAGGCAGAATTACGATCGAAGCCGAGCTACCTTTCACAGACTCCCTAATGGATTCGACTCTAGAGGCCGGTAGATGATGTCGTCCGAAGAGATGAGACAGCACAAGCATTAGCTGTAGCATGATAGTATCACTGTTCTTTGGGAAGTCCTTGCAGACCGAATGGAAGTATCCGGCCTTTAGAAGAGCGTGGAAGGCAAAAGCGGAGTTCTCGGTGAAGTATAGATTTGAGGCTGTGCCAGCGAAGTTAATAGCTTGGCCAGATTTATCGAGCAGGAAGTTTCGTCTTAGATACTCAATAGAGAAGCGCAAGTGATGCAGTACAGTATGTCTCGCTTCGTTTCCACCTAGGTAGATTCGCGGCTGAGATAATATCGAGTTTATCGTATCCTGGGCGAATCTGGAGTCTCCCGAGTTATGAAGGAGACTGAACAGGCGGAGTACGAGTGTGGTTGTGATTGGGAAGTGGCCATTCAGATCCGGCAGACGTGAGCTTAAGAGGCGACAAACCTTAGGATATGGTACAGCCTGGAATATTACATTTCCCAGAAGGTCAAATCCTCGACGACCAGCACGACCAGCTGCTTGACGGAAGTTTAGCGCTGTTAAGTAGATCGAGTCGCCCGAGAAGACAACAGTCTTACAAGGCATATTGATACCCAAGGCTAAAGTGCCAGTCGCAATGACGACCTGAAGATACCCCGTTCGAAAAAGGACTTCACAGATCTGGCGATACTTTCGATTCATACCCGCATGATGGACGCCTATTCCCCGCTCAAGAGCGTCAATGAGCCAAGCCGGGATGTCGCGATAAGCAAGCTGCTTGCGGTACTTTAGTAATTCTTCTGGATCCACTGCCTTGACTTCTGCAAGATGGAACCCGTCAACCATGCCCTCTGGGTCGAAGAAGTCAAACTTGCTTCGCTCCGTTTCGGCCCTATCCCGTTCCATATCGGCTTTAGACAGACCTTCTTCGGTGTCACGCCCTTTCTTAGACTTGGCGGCTATTCTGGGCTGTTTCGCCTTCGCCTTCATGTGTGCCTCGAATTCGGTGAGTTTTTTCTTCCACGCTGGGCTGGTTTTCTTCCATTTATCCTCTTGTTCCTTCAATGTATCGAGAAGATGGTGAGCCACAGCCTCGCACTGGCCTCGGTCGTAATTGAAGAAGAGAGCCGGTAGTGCATCGTTTTCGCGCAAAGTGCATATGAGTGGTAAAGTGGAGGATATAACGTTGTTTGGGTCGATCTTGGTGAGAGTGCTCTGGGTATCGGGGCCCTGAGAAATTTGTACCTCGGGTGACTTAACACTCTCAACCGAGCGATCTAACTCTCGCAATACCTTGTCAAATGGCGACTCATTATCATCTATCCACTTCTTCAGTAAGCCCTTCAATTTGACTTCCCATTCAATAATGTCCGCCTTACGAACGTAAGACGGAAGGGCGTTCACAGGATCCAGTTCAGAAGATACTGGGTATTCCGAGTTTGCAAATTTGGACATAGCTTTCCAAAGAAACCAGCAATCTCTTGCCTCAAGAGTCAAATCACTTGGCATGCCGCGTGACCTGTTGACGATGCTAGAAATAGGATGCATGTATGCGAGGCCCCGAGCTCCATCAAGGCCTAGAGGAGATATCGTGACCAGCGGCTTCTCTTCAAACCCTCTAAAGTCAAACTGCTGTGGTGCATTGTAGATGTATTTTCTAAGATCGGAATAGCGGTGGCGATGTTCAATGTATGCAACTTCTCGTTTGTTGGCATCCTGTGTGGATTGTAACCAACCGTGAAATTCCTTCGGGTTTCCCACCGTGGCGGAGAGGGCAATAATGGGACAGGGAGCCATGAGCAGGAGTTGTTCCCAAACGATGCCGTCCTCTGCTTGCCCAATACAGTGCACTTCGTCGAAAATTATGCTCTTTACTCGTTGAGACCAACCTTTAGCGTTGGAAGGCGCGAGAAGCATTATCTGGAGTATATGTGGTACGGTGACCAGTACCTGACAGCCTGTTGGGTTGTTGATACGATGGTCTCGCGTATGAATAGCCCAAACTGATTTTCCACCTGCGTGCTTGAACGAAGATTTCTTGAATCTTGCAACCACTTCTGCAGCGATCTGATTCACCAGTGCTTTAGTAGGGGCAACATAAACCAGCACGCCATCGTCGTCCTCTTCGAGGACTTGCTTCATAGCATAGAATGAGATAAAGGTCTTCCCGGCACTCGTCGGGGCTACTACTAGCAGACTTTTTCTCTCATCAATGGCGTCTAGAACACGACGTTGCCACTCATCAGGCTCGAAATCCTGTACTCTGTCATCTGGTGCAGATCCCATATTACGGTCAAGGTAAGGACCTGTGTGCATCAGTTGGAATTCTGTCGCACCTAGCCCAAGCTTGGATTCCGAGTTTATGTTATGCGTGGAGAGAAACCCGGTCTTTGCTTTGTTCTGAGACTCCATTTTTAGCTTGGCCAGTCCCAGGTCGGCCAGTCCAAGAACTTGTGATATTGCGGACACAAACTCAATGATGTCTTCTGTGATGCCTTGCTTAACTTTGGACAGTAGCCCGAAGTTGTTGTATATTAACGCAGCCACTGATAGGCGGTCGTTCTCCTTACCTGCCTTGCACAGGTCCACGTAGATTTGCCAGAGGCATTGGATTTGATAGGCACGGATACTGGCTTCAACAACAGGTCGCTGATCCTTTGGGCGGGTAGCTAGATATTTTCCGGCTTTCAAGTATCGACTTGTGAGGCTCGGATCGTGGGCAAGCTCCTGGCGCTTGGTCTCCCAATTTGCGAACAGTCTCGCTTGGCTCTTTTCGATACTCTGTTGGTGTGCCGCGGCCGCATCTGCTCGTACTGTGTTCTTCGAAACCGCCCCCATTTTACCTGGTGTTTGACGAGATTCGGGTTTATTTGCTTTCTTGGGGACCTTTTCGCCTGCCTTGACGAACACTGTCTCAGGCTCCAGACGTCCACCTGCCGAATTGGTCAAGCTGGCTGCGTATGACTGAATTTCGGCCATGAACAGTTGATTCCTGCGCAGGGCACGTTGCTTTTGTCGTTCTGTCTGCTCCGCAACGAGTTTTACGTTCATGGGCACTTTGCTATTATGCCAATGGCTTAATTCCTTAAATATACGATCCGAAACACTAGGCGAAGCTTCTGACTGCGCGGTATCCGCGACAATACTGACAGGCTTCAGATGAGGGTCGAACACAGCGTTGTAGAAAGGGAGGACGCCGGCGATTGCGCCATGATCTTTTCGGGCTCTCTGAGGTGCAACGGCGCCTGTAGTCAGGTGTCAGTAGATATAAGATAAATTAGGCAAAGCATACCACTACCTTTCCCAGCTGTTGAAACTTCGAGGAGTTGAATTCTATTCAATTTCTTGCAAAAGGTTCTATAACATGTCTCGATGGTACTACCGACGTCGACTTTACTTGAAGCATTCTTGAAGAGCTCAGTCGCCTCATTGAAGATGCGACCGTCAAATAGGTCTGCAATATCTGCCTTTGGCGACGTTTCACTCACCCATGATTTCCAACCTGAAGATCCAAGCAGGGTCACGGCATGAGAACAAAAGACAGCAAGAAAGTCTTCGGCTTCTTTGGTAGGCTTTACAGACTTGGTTTGCCTATCTTGTAGCCTCAGATTCTCTAATAGGACTGTATGTAACACTGTAGCGGATATGAGGT
Organism: Pseudovirgaria hyperparasitica; assembly: GCF_010093815.1. Classification (NCBI taxonomy): domain Eukaryota; kingdom Fungi; phylum Ascomycota; class Dothideomycetes; order Acrospermales; family Acrospermaceae; genus Pseudovirgaria; species Pseudovirgaria hyperparasitica. Next base: position 140,382 of record NW_022985568.1, read on the forward strand.
CGGCCTGTTTCCCGACAGCATCATTCTGCACCATGTGGGAAATGATGGCTAGCGTGAGTAGGCGGCGTTGAGAAACTGGTGATTCTTCCTCAGTTGCACTCAATGGTCCAAGAAGCCGTGTGAGAGTAGTTGGATCAACTTCAGTGCCGTTATTCTTAGGCGCTGGTTCTCTATCACTGTTGTAGGCTATGTCGTTAACATTGTCATTAGCTCTACCTTCTACTACCATTGCCATGACCTTAAGATAATTAGCAAAGGCTAGGACCTTGCTTGACATATACTGACTTTCGTATCCCTGAATTCTAAGCCATTAACAAGTGCTATGTTATAGCCGTTCTGCGTTAATCGCATAATCATTGAGCGCATGATATATGCTGAGCTAGTAGGAGCATCTGCTCCATCGTGACACATAAAGAAATATGCACCTGTAGCTTCCAAGTATTGCTCGAAAGCACGGGAGCGAACAGATTCAAATCGATGTAATTCGATTTCAGAGCCGCTCGCGGGAGAGTTCCGAGCGAGATGCTGGATGATAACCTCTCGTGCAAGTTGATACTTGTGACAATCGGACGACGCACAATTGACTGGTACACACGTTGACGCTTGGTCGTTGAAAAACACAACATGGAAGTGACATTTTCTTTGAGAAAGAGATCGCAAGAACTTCTCGACAAGATGTACGGCGTGAAGAAGCTGGAAACCTGGAGAGAAGTCCAACTTATCGTTCCTGAAAGCCTCCAGTAAAAGCGAGTCGCCGTCTACAACGAAAAACTCTTCTCCGGCGTAATCACCTACCAGATCGACCGTTCGTGAATAAAGCTTGCGATACCTGCAGGGTGTAAGTAAAGAACGATACTGTGCCCAGTGCTGGGGACCGTACCATGCTGATACGGCAGCTTTCTTGTCGCCATCGGCCATGATTGCAACTCCAGGCGTGAGCTAGACAACACGTAGCTCAGAAATAGCGAGAGTTGCCAGGTGAAAGGTATGCAGGGTAGGCAGAGTGGATAAGACTCAGGATCCTACTTTTCAGGTGGGACTGCTACGTTTGATGATCCGAGCTCTTCTTGTTCTATATTGAGGCTAGATGGCAATCGTCACATTCAGATATGCAACATGCTGGAGGGGTCGACAGGGTCCAAGTGTCAAACGATGGTGCCCTAGGAACAAATAAGCAAACTATGTGTGGGAAGATTTAGTTTCTGTATGAAAGTGAAAGGATCACGGGATCGACGCGTCATAACGTCTTTTCGCAGTGTGCGGCTCTTTGCTAAACGCCCCGTAGTTACCCCGTCGAAGCGAAAGACGGGCGTCTTATGGGACACGTCAGAAATCATGGTGATGGATTGCAGAAAGTCTCTATGGATTACTTCGTGATGTCAGCGACATTATAGAAGCAGAAGAAACTCTTCATCTTCACGTTGACGTTGGCCGATGGAAACGCGTCGCGGAATGCGAATTACTGTTAAGACTAATTACGTTAATCGCGCTATCCCTAATACAGAAAGCCTCATACCCCTGGCCTTGCAAAGGATTTGCAAGTATAGTAAGTAATTACATAGTAGTGTATTAATTAGTGCGAACAAACAGAAATCTTATAGCTAATACTGCATTTACAGCGTGGACGTACAACAGACTTCCTATAACTTCATCGCTAGCCTGCTGACCTGCACGCTTTGCTCTAGGAGCTGACACCCACACAAGCCCAGTACCCAGCATCAAATCCTGAGCCATCAGCCTTGATGTACTTGTTCCATGCAAACATATCGTTAAGTGTAACGCCCGCATCCACCGAGACATCATACGCGGTCTGTCCTGCACCAATAAAGTAGAAGCGTTCGCACTCATCCACAACCTCCAACAACCATGGGACAGGGTAAGCAGTCAACGCAACCTCCGTAGTATTAACAATCGACTTGTCAGGGTATTGAGTCTCTCCCTCAAATTCGTACCAGGGGGTGTTGATGCAGTACGGCATAAATTCTTGCAATCGGGCATAGGGCCCGATTTCAGGGTTCCAGTAGCGGAGAATCGACGCGCTAAAATTGCCGAACTTCGCGGCGACCTGGGTCACAGTGTCGTCCTGCTCAGCTTTGTATGTGGTCGCGCAGTCAGATGGCCTGCAAATTGTGCGAGTACCTGTGCTGGGAGAGGTGTATTCAGTGCAATTGGATGGGAGAGCTGGGCCGGTGTCGCGGCGTTCAAAAGAGGACTTTGGGACTATCGAGGGGAAGGCGGTGGTCATGCTGGAGAAGACTGCAAGCGCAGTGAATAAATGAGAGGCAATCATCCTGATCGATGTTTTATGTCGAAACGAATGACTTTTAGGTGTCGAAAGCGAGTGACTTAGAGTGAGGAAAGCTGCTTGTTGAAAGCTGCAAGCCCGACTGAAGAGGTCACAAACTTATATAGAACATCCTTACATAGGCGGCAAAAATGCAAATCTCGCATGTCATTATCACGTACTAGGCCTCAACTCCTGGATATATTCCCACATGTTGAATCTGGTTAAAGCCAACAATTACAAGACAGGTCAGGCAGATTTCGATCAAAGTCTCGGCCCTAGTCCCACCTTAACCGAAACCTCGCCCGATTCAGGATGATGACTACACCTTAATATTGACATGTAGGATTGACTGTATTTGATGTGAATTGGCGGATCCTTCCAATCTCTAGAATGAACGTGAGAGGTGAAGGATACGGAGGATACAGTTGGACACTAGCTTATTCTTTGCCGGAGTCATAGTCGAAAGGAGTAGAATGGCCGAGTCAGCCTGACCATCGGCTGAAGTCGATGGGGGTATTTGTGTAGGCTGCATGGATTTATTATCAAAGGCACTATGTGACTCTGGTCAGCCTCACGGAAGCCTGCGGATTGTCACTGGTTTGGTAATCTAAAACGACGGTTGTAGTCGGTACGTGCAACCGAAGAGACTGTTGTATCCTCACCTAGTGTAGCTAACATAAGTCTTTGCCCCTGGAGAAGTCATGGAATACCGTACTGAACACAACCAAACTATGTACTCATAGCTACAGGAACTTTTGCAGCTAGAATCCAACATGACTGTGATTTAATGTTCACATTTGAAGATGTTGGTGCTACTGTTTAGTTCGTGGGGTTACCCAAAATGATTAACATGGCACTAAAGACACCAGAAATCAAATTAACACTGCGAATGTGCCACTGTTGCTATACCGAATCGCCCATCTCCAGAGAAAAGAATTGTTAAAAAAAAGTCATATCGCACCGTGAGCTGTCTATACCTTGACAGCCCTTGCGACCCAATCTATGACCGTACTTTTGCCATTACTATTCGACCTACACTTTCGATTGCTCTTCGCGCACTGCTCCGTGTCACGGAGTCGATCTCGTGTTTGGAGGCTATAACATTGCTCTTCGCGCACTGCTCCGTGTCACGGAGTCGATCTCGTGTTTGGAGGCTATAACATTGCTCATCGCGCATATCACAGAGCAGACAAAACTCATAAAGCGGACTGCATACGACATGCACGTTCCGGCGTAGTAAGCGTCCACTTGAACTTGACTTGTGTGTTGTAAGAAGGCGCATATCCGCAGAGTCTTGTTCTTTCTTTAAGCTTTCACAGTTGCAAAGTCTGCTCCAGGGACAAGAGGTGATATCAGCTGCTGGATTGTTGGCAATGCGGAAGGATCTACTTCTTTATGGCTGGTAATGCTGCCTAGTGTAAATCGTCCTGCATTCAATAGCTAAGAGACTGAAGACGTGACATGTCGACGTTTGATTAGGTGTAAGACAGGCATTGTGCTGATATTCGGCGGTATATATAGATTTAAAACCCTAGAAGCTATTAGTCTGCATGTCTACCACGGGACAATCCATGATACAACTTACCGGCTTCAGTATTTCCCTCTCCCATACTCTTATTCCCTGAGCTGCCGCTTTGGATGGAACCCAAGATTCCGTCGATATACTTGGCTCCGCTCCAGGCTTGATGCGTCAGAACATCACAGCCTAACTCCTTTTCTCTTCTTTGCACAAGCTTAACATATGCAAGCATACCATCGTCCTTGAAGGCCTTCGACAGCTCATTCGTTATCGTTGCAGTGCTATGCAAGCCAGCAAGGGAGATTAGCTGGAGCACAAACCTGCAATGTGTTAGCAGGCGATATTGCTTGTTCACATGAGAACCTACCCATGCTTAGCAAGATCCCAAATGAAGCTCTTCAGAGCCTCTTCTGAGAATCCTTGGCCCATCCAGTTGAAGCTTGGACTCAAATTGTAAACAAGTTTCTTGTCTGGATAGGCGGCTCGAATTTCGCCCGCAAATCCAGCGGCCTTCTCAACGCTAGGGTCAGCAGTCTCTAGCCAGCAAAGATCCGCATACGGAGCAAATTCGATTGCACGCTTAGTTGCGGCAGCGATGCCTGCACGGTAATGATAAAAGCCTTCTCGTGTTCGTGGAATATCGCACGACCATACAATCGGCGCCTTTGCATAGCCTTGGGCGATCTGTCGGCGTTTCGTCAATGACAAGTTGGGGTCTTTCTTTACGACTGCGTTGTAGGAATCGAGTGAGCTCTTGGAGGCACCTTCATTCTGGAGGTGCTGCGCGACCGCTGTAGGTATATTAGCCGCATTACTCTTGCATATATCAAGGCTGCCAACTCACCCTCGTCGAACGTTACAAGCTTGTGCTTCTTGACCCAGGCGGCCTCAAATTTGTCAATCTCAGCACCGGCCGCACCATCGAGCTCCATTGCCTGCAGCGTTTCTGCCAACGGCTCGGTGTCCTCAGTCACACCAAGAATGAATTCGTGATCACGGACATCGATGGCACTGCTTAAGAGCTTTCCACTCTCTGAATCAGTCCTAGCGATTACCAGGTTCTCACATCCCATGAGATCCCATTGAAACCGCGCTGCCACTAGGCGATTTATGTGATCCCCAACAGGCACCAGAACCTTTCCCGCAAGATGGCCGCACTTCTTTCCGCCATGCAGTTGGTCCTCGAAATGAACGGCAGCAGCTCCGTTCTCTGCGAAGAGTCTGGCGAGCTTTAGTACCGCCGAAAGACCTCCATGTCCTGTGTCTCCGTCCGCAATGATGGGTCTCAGGTAGTCAATGTAGGGCGTCTTCGCTCTTTCCTCGGGTGACAGCCTTCTCCTATTGTCCCAATTCTTCCTATCGTGCATCTGCTGCGCTTTGAACAACCTCTGCACCTGGTTAGGAACAGTGTTGTATGGATAATCGCCAAAGTCGGGCGAGACTTCGTTTGTACTGGTCAGGAGCGAGGAACAGGCCCAACCACTGATGTATAGGACCTCTTGATTCGGAGCTTGCTGGGTCATTTGTACGGGGTCAATCGCACCCACTTGAAACAAAACAGTCAGCATGCCACGTTGTGTTTTGGTATCGAAGGAAGAGACCCACTTGTATGTACTGGTTTGCCTTCAGCAGCACGTTCCTCAAACAGGTTGAACAGCTTCCTTGCCATCAAGGAGCTTGGGTATGTTTGTTGGAGTGCGCCTCTCTTACTGACCACATCTTCTGCAGAATATGGTCTCTTAATTCCCTTGTAGCGCGGAGATGCCCACCAGCTCTTGACTTGTTGCACTTGCTCCTCGAAGAGCGCATCCTCGGCAGATCCGACTTTTGAAGCTTCAGGAAGCAATTGATATGAGTCGGCGGGTAAACGATCTGACAATGGCGGCTCAGCCGACTTGAGAACGGACGGTGACATGCGCAGTAGCGAAGTTGATATAGGACGTATGGAGGGGACTCTCTGTGTAGGTGCAGGTCTTGTATTACGGCTTTGCCGTGCAGCGCAGCGGAGGCCTGTTCTCAGCATTGCGTCTGCCAGAAGGACTGGAATATACGATCTCGATGTAGTCTAGAACGTCACATTCGTAGAGAGAGCTCTTGATTATGTTGAAGGTGGCGTGGCCTGGAGATACACGCGTAGAGGACAGTAGCTCTGAAGACTGTGGGTTCGTAGAATGATGGACCTGAATAATGGCCGAAACCGCTTGATAATTGCACCTCTTAATTAGCTGCCCTGGTAGCTATCCATGTGCCACTACCACTCTGCCTATTCCCGCCGCTCAGTGGTAACAGCCGACGTGGGGTCGAAGCACGAGCTCCCGCTGGCCGGCGAATCCATCAAACCATCCATGAATCCATTTTCATCTGATCCGTTGAGTGCATACATAATTAGTTTGTAGCCGAGGAAGGCCGAGGCCAGCCGCCAGCCGGAGCCGCGCCAAACACAGGCCTTCCCTGCAGCCGACATCATAATTCATCCATTGATGTACTGCTGTAATAGTGCAGGTGCTACTCTTCCGATGGTTAAGCTACCGTAGTCCTGCTCGATTGCTGAACACTGAACATTCCTCCAACCCAGCTTCATAACAGCACCTTCATTGTGCTTGATTGATCTCTTCAACTTCGAACTTTTCTCAGATCGGACCAATTGAAGCTTCCTTCATAGCTCTGTCTGCTGCCCCGCTCCCCCACACTCGTCATGGCGTTGAACGGTCGTACAGCTTCGCGTACGCTGCGAACCTTACGGGTAAGCTGCATGCTATCCATCCACCAGCTGGGATAGCTCCAAGGAACTCAGCTGATTTACATGTAGATTTCACAATTGCGTCCCTTTGCTGCTGGTGAGCACCGCTGTACTACCTACCTCAGACAGTTGCCTGACCAGCTCTTCAGTACAAACATGCAGCTACTCATCCTCCTCCGAAGAAACCCTCAAGGACGCACTCAAGCGAGTGATTCCGGAGAAGCGTGAGCTCCTAAAGAAGGTCAAGGCACACTCCGACAAAAAGATTGGCGAAGTTAAGGTCGAAAACACCTTGGGTGGCATGAGGTAAGCTAGCCAGTGTGCAAGTGGGCGCGAAGCTGCTAAGCTAGGAAACAGGGGTCTAAAGGGAATGGTTTGGGAGGGATCTGTCCTCGACGCGAATGAGGGTATCCGGTTCCATGGCCGTACTATCAAGGACTGTCAGCAAGAATTGCCCAAGGGCACTTCGGGTACTGAGATGCTGCCTGAGTCCATGTTTTGGCTCCTCCTCACTGGAGAAGTGCCTTCCACTTCTCAGGTCCGAGCCTTCTCGAGGGAGCTTGCAGAGAAGGCACAGATCCCAGCATTTGTTTCCAAGATGCTCGATGACTTCCCGACGGATCTTCACCCCATGACACAATTCGCTTGTGCTGTCTCGGCCCTGAACTATGAGTCTAAGTTCGCCAAGGCATACGAGAAGGGTATGAACAAAGCCGACTATTGGGAGCCGACATTCGATGACAGCATCAACCTTCTGGCCAAACTGCCCACAATCGCCGCCAAGATCTATCAGAACGCATACCGTGGCGGTGGTGCCCTGCCCAACGAGGTCGATCTCGACCAAGATTGGTCTTATAACTTTGCGGCCATGCTTGGCAAACCTGGCAAGGAGAACGAAGGTTTCCAGGACCTCCTCCGCCTGTACCTTGCTCTTCATGGGGATCATGAGGGTGGCAATGTCTCCGCACATGCCACTCACTTGGTTGGTAGCGCTCTGAGTGACCCATATCTGAGCTACAGTGCTGGCCTTCAAGGTCTCGCTGGTCCTCTACACGGCCTAGCTGCACAGGAGGTCTTGCGTTTCATCCTACAAATGCAAGAGACTGTAGGAAAGAACTTCACTCATGAAAATGTCAAGGACTACCTGTGGAGTCTTCTCAAGTCTGGCCGTGTCATTCCAGGCTATGGCCACGCTGTACTCAGAAAACCCGATCCTCGTTTCCAGGCTCTTATTGACTTTGCTGATGCTCGTCCTGAGATCGCAAAGGACCCTGTATACCAGCTCGTCCGTGCTAACTCAGAAGTTGCTCCCGGCGTGCTCAAGGAACACGGCAAAACGAAGAATCCCTTCCCCAACGTTGATTCCTCCTCCGGTGTTCTGTTTTACCACTACGGCTTCACAGAAACCCTGTACTATACTGCTACTTTCGGTGTGAGTCGTGGACTGGGACCACTAGCACAACTCGTCTGGGATCGTGCGCTTGGCCTCCCTATTGAGCGTCCTAAGAGTATCAACCTCGCGGGCCTTTTGAAAGAAGTTGAGGGGAAATGATAAGATATAGATATTTAAAATGATGTGATCTGGCGTAAGTACATGGATTCTAAATCTGAATATTATTGGGCTTCTACATGTTACCGTCTCATTACTTGAAATAATTTTCATTGCTTTGCTCAAGTTTCAAGTCTAGTCGTATCCTCGGCATGACTGTACTATTACCGGGCATCGCATACGTGATGTTCCAGAAGTCGAAATCACTGTCAGGTGTTAGCAAGCTCTCCGTTTCATAGTATTGAGACACACTTAATAGGTTTTCCCGCCCCTCCATTCTCACCATTGAACGATACAGCATACTCAGTCGCTACGCTCCCCGTTACCATAATCGCCACCCCGTCCACATCGTCCCAACTTTGCACATTTTGTTCTCTGCCCGCCCCTACCAAAAAGGTAAACCGCGACGAGCTATTCCCTCTTGGATACGCCAAGTCCATATACGCCTCTCCAACGGTAACAGCCAGCTCCTCGACCTCGGCATACAAGCTCAGCCACCCTACACTCCCGTCGCGGCGCTTCCATTGCGCGACCGCTGGATTAAAAGACGCGCTATTCTTCGACGGACCTCCTATTACCTCCTCCGAGAAGGACTCGGCACCGATAGTCAAACTGGCGGACATGTACGTCGTGATGTTCCGCGGATACACGTCCCACGGCGGCGAGAACGCCGACGTATGCACCGTATGCGTGCCCGGAAACGTCGTCAACGCAGCGATCGTACTCTCATTCAAAAGACTGTTGTGATACGGCGCAAGGATCGCAATGAGCGGCGCAATCGCAAAATCCCCTTCGTGGCTCATCACAAACGGCTGCGTAGTACATCATTAGCTGCCCATTTTCCCCAAGAAATACAAAGGGAGGGGGGGCGGCAAGATAGAAATAAGATATTACATACCCTCTCCGCAATCGGCGCCCTCTCCTTGCCCACGATCGTCCAGATATGTAGCGCCAGGATGCTCAGGTATCTGTTCATATCGTACCCATACGTGCGATCCCACGGGCCCGCCACATTACGCAGCTCCGCATTATACAGACTCGCAATACTCGCCCACGTATACCGAATCATGCGTTCCGCGTTCTGGCCCATCACGCTGTCGACATCCATGTATTTGGCCCAGAGCGTGAGCGCGAACAGACTCACACCCGCGTACGTGCCGGAGTTGAATTCGCTGAGCGTATTGTCTCTGTTGAACAAGTCGACGATGGATTGTGCTTCGACTTCGCCCGCGCGCGTCATGTTTGCGTCGCCGGTTCGTCGGCCTGTCCAGCCGGACACGAAGGCGCGCATGATGGCCGGGTTACTGTATGATGGGTAAAGGTTGTCGTCGTCGACGCCTCCGACACGATAGCTATCACCCACCGTCGCGTTCGTCAAGCTCTCCATCATCAGATCCCGCGTCCGCTCTTCGATCAATTCGGAGAACTCCTCGAGCATTACGATGAAGGTGGATCCTATGAAACCGCGCCAGTTCGGGTCCCAGGAGCTGTACATCACGGCGGGATACGCATTCGATCCGACGGGCGGCTCTTCCGGGTATTTCTGATATGTGCCGAACCATTGCTTCGAGGGATCTTTATATTGGCCTGCGATAACAGCGCGAATAATTCTGTTTGCTTGCAATGCGTCCGAGGTGTTATTTCGTGCGAGAAGACCAGCGGCGTACCATGCCGAGGAGCGGGTTTCGTGGTTTAGAGCGGTGGCGTAGAGGTATGCGGCTTTCGGGTCGTAATATGAGTCCATCCAGGTCATTGATTGCGAAAGTAAAGAGACTTCATGGCCGCTTATGTCGGAGGCGAGCGTGAGAACTAGTGTGGGCACATATAACCAGAGGGATGATTTAGCAAACATAGTTGAGCAGTAGGATTTTCAGAAGATTCTTTGCGAACATGACGAACGGCATATAGCTAGTACTTAAGCAAGTCTAAGTGGATCTACCGATGTAACTCTCGTCTATCGTTGAACATAAGGCAATAAGCTCGGCTTTCTGATCTCGGGCTCGGGCCAATGATATATCGAAGCTTCATTAGTAGATGGGTTCCCCGTACTGGCTGCTACGACATATACATATGATACTTTCTGGCGGTCGAACTCGGCTCTTATACTGTCTCCTCAAGTGCTGCTATCTCTCATTAGTAGAAGACTTTATCAGTGTAGACAAACCTTGTAAATAACCTAGTCGCCTACGATGCGTGTCAAGATATGGAACGTTCGAGATCATTTGAAAGGGTTATCAGAATATAATCAAACTAGGTATACCATAGCCTTGACCTAAAACGCCGATAAACAGGGCACTAACCTATGTAACGCATACCCCTAGTCAAGGTCGAACATGCCAGACAGGCAGAAAATGCCGAAAATTCATTCAAGAGTGCATAGAAACCGCCTTACACGAAATCAAAGAAAGGTTCATACGCCGTTATCTCTTAGAGCTTAGGCTTCAGGGTAGAATGCAAGAGCTAGAAAAACTCCCACACCGCCTACAAGAGCTGTAGCAGAAAGCCTGGCAGCTGTAGCCACTGCACGTTTGACTCGCTGCATTCCTGGTCGCTTGATAGTGCGACTATGGCTTGCCAATGGGAGATCCTCCGGGTTGAATCTCACCTTCTTTGGCTGTCGTTCATCTGAGTGATCCAGCCTCCAAACGCCAGCAGACCTGGTGTATTTTTCAGCATACTTATCGAGGGGACTGCCTTGTTCTACAAGCGTCATATCGTCATCTTGAACAGGAGCTACATCATCTCTAGGATCCACAGGCTCCACAGGATCGATAGACTCGGCCTTCCGCTTTGTCGGTCGAGCGAGCTGCTGCTCATCACTTCGTTCGACGATGTCATAGATTGAGATGCCAGACTTTTTGACAGTTGGATGCTCTGATGATTCGTTGGTGGAATGAGCCATGTTGTTTCTTGACGATACGAAAGGTCCCTCGTGATAGTCGTTCAATGGGTAGTCGTACAGGGACCATTGGTTTGGGAAATTATCAGTCCCAGGTCTTGCACTCTGCTCAGCCACCAGAGCCGACGGACTGGTTTCAACCCATTTAGCCGTCATAGGTGGGTTTTCCAAGAGTATTTCTGATGCCGGAGCGTTGAGAATCTTCTCAAAAGACATTGACTGAGTTTGAACTGGCGTAGAAGTCTCCACTGAGCCTGCTATCGGTGGTAAGGGGGCATAGTCGTAGTACCCAATTGAGGATTTCGAGGTGGCCACAGCTTCTTCCATACGCCAAGGAGGTGTCTGTGGCTGTACCTGATGAACTGCGCTATTCTTGTCGAGGTCACGCATTATAGCGTCGTTCAATGCTTTGTCTGCGTTGACTTCGGCTCTCTCCTCTATATCCTGTATGGGCTCTTTCTGCTCTTCCGCAACTTCTCCTAGATTTGCGGAAGACAAATGCCTACCATGATCTGATACGGCCTCATCTTCAACAGCCGTCTGCTCGTCGGGAATATCGTGGGGCATGAAACAAGAGACGGCCTCCTCGTCCTCGCTGTCCTCTAGGTCGCTGAAGTTGGCTGATAAGCTATATCTGACGGAGCTGGCGGTATCATTATGCGTGTTCTTTCGGTCTTCCTCATCACTTGAAATATAGCCGACCTCTGGATAGGACGCCGTTAGCACAACTAATGGATAACGGGGTGAATACCGCTACCTCTAGACTTACCTGATTCAACTATTGACTCACTATCTTCATTCATAGACTCCACTTCTTCTTTCTCATCTTCTTCTTCCTCTTCGGATTCGTCCTCTGGAAATCTGAAAGTCCGGGTCTCTTGTGCGGTTGGGTGAAAGGATATGCGGAATTTGCGAGGTGGTATCAGATCTAGCATGTACTATTAGCCATAATGCGGCAAACTATCCGAGGATGAATGACTCACCACTTCCCCGACGCACTTCACCACTTAGTTGAACGATATCGCCGCTACTGAGCCTGTAGCTCTGGCTTTCTAAGATCTTCGTGTCATTGACAGCTAGCCCGTGGGTTGCAGCGACGTTGATAATAGTCAAGAATGGGGGCTGATATCTATTAGCTTCTGCAACCACATTTCGCGATATACTGACATCTTTCTCGACACTCAGAACTGCGTGACGACGCGAGACAGTTGGACATTCGATCCAGCTATTGTCGCTTGCAGCCTTGTAGAAGGTGTTGCTTGATGCCTTCGACGACCGACCTATACCAACGCCGTTGATCGAATCCTCGTCATCTTTAGCAAGGAACGCCCTTTTATGGGGTTGTACGATGAATCGTCGACTGTGGAACTCGTCTAATCCGTCAATACACTCAAGGGTGACGTCGAAAGCTGATAAGAGGGAATCAGTATTTGCCGTCACAGAAAGCTTCTAGATCCACATACTGCTTGGTCGTGCCATAATGATACTTCAAGGCCAGGAAAAGAGAGGGCAGACAAACGAACAGAAGACTGCCGTGGTTCGATGGCAGGCCTTGAAGTGAGTAGGAGGACAGCCAGTGGCTTTGTCAGGCGCGTGGATACCGTGTCGAGGCTTGGGGTGTGAAAGAACGGAGGAACACGCCGTTGACGAAGCAAGTCAGTGAAGAGATGAATACAGTGACCTCAAGGTATATAGAAGAGAGGTGTTACCAAGGTCGGGTGAAGCCCGAAGCAGTGCAACGAGGTGTTGGAGCGGGGTGTTGCCTTGAGGAGACTCGAGCACTTCATTGACGACTGCTTCCGATAAGATAAGGGCTAAGGCTCCAGCCTTCAGGGAAGCTGCCCCGCACCCGCGCTTACCCTCAATGGCTTAGTTTTCCCGGGCCAATGACTCCACTCCACCTATGCACGCTCCACTCCACCAAGGTAAAACTTCGTTGATCAATGTTGCGACTCGCAAGCTTCTAAACCGCTATCGAATTGTGAACGCACTACGAGACATAACGCGCCCGAGAACGCGCATTGGCATCGCGCGACCAAGCTCACATGAATTCTCTCCCCCGGTGACAACGAACCTTCCCCCACAATGCGCGAAGAGGGAATGAAGGGACAGGTCGTTGACCACGTTCCGAAGCGCATCACCGAGCTTCGGTTTGGTATCTTGTGAGGTCCACTGCTTATTGACATCTGGCCACTGCTGACATGTTGCCCAGGTCCAACAAAGAGATTGTCGACCAGTCTGTTGTCGAAGTGTCCGACCGAAATGTATACGACCTAGCTACCGGCGCACAAGCTCGAAAAACCACCGACCATGGGCCTCTTGACTCACGAATGGGAATATCGAGCAAGACTGCAGTATGTAGCACTTGTAATGAAGAGCTGGCGGCATGCAATGGTCATTTTGGCTACGTTCGCCTGGCTTTACCTGCATTTCACATTGGGTATTTCAGAAACACCATCGAGGTTCTTCATAGCATTTGTAAAGAGTGTTCTGCAATACTTCTCGAAGAGCATCAACGACGGACATTCCTCAAGAGTCTGCGAAGACCAAATCTTGATAACCTCCAAAAGACACAGATTTGCAAAAAAGTCTCTACAGAATGTCGGAAAGTCAAAGAATGCTACAAGTGCGGCGCGGTCAACGGTTTCGTCCGCAAGGTTCCTGGACACCCATTGAAGATTGTACACTTCAAATACGAAGCTTTCAACAAGTCCACTGCGAAATCCAAGACCAAGCCAAGGACCATGGTTGACTTCGAGGAATCTTTCAAGAACGCAAAAGAAGGCAACACTGAAATCGAGAAACATATGAGGAAAGCTGTGGATGACATGAACCCCTTGAAGGTCTTGAATCTTTTTCGACGTATTATCACCCCTGACTGTGAGCTTTTGGGATTGGACCCAAATGATGGTCGCCCTGAAATGTTCATCTGGCAGTATGTTCCAGCACCACCCGTAAGCATACGTCCGTCGGTTTCTCAGGAGGCTGCTACGACTGAGGATGATATCACAAACAAGCTAGGAGATATAATTCAGGTCAGCTCCTACATCCGTGCAGGGCTCGAGAAGGGTCAACCGGTACAAACAATCATGGAGCAGTGGGACTTTCTTCAGTTGCAGATTGCCATGTATATCAATGCCGATGTCCCTGGTCTCCAACAACATGGCTTCAGCAAATCAATGCGTGGATTCTGTCAACGCCTCAAAGGCAAAGGTGGGAGATTTCGACAGAATCTCTCGGGAAAGCGAGTCGACTTTTCAGGCCGTACTGTCATTGGTCCAGATCCGAATCTTAGTATTGAGGAAGTCGCTGTGCCAGATCGTGTGGCTAAAAATCTCACCTATCCCGAAAAATGCTCGATTTACAACAAGGAGAAACTGCAAAAATGCATTGAAAGAGGACCCTATAAACATCCTGGAGCGAACTATATCAAAAAGCTTAACGGCCGCACGGTTATGCTGAGTATTTTGGCCAAATTCAACAATCTATCAAGAGCTGCTGCGGAGCTAGAAATTGGCGACGTCGTCGAACGCCATCTCGAGGATGGCGACATTGTGTTATTCAATCGTCAGCCTTCGCTGCATAAACTCAGTATTCTTAGCCATAGAGCCAAGATCCGGCCGTGGCGGACGTTCCGTCTCAATGAGTGTGTCTGTAACCCATATAACGCTGATTTCGACGGAGATGAGATGAATCTTCATGTTCCACAGACAGAAGAAGCCCGAGCTGAAGCGATAGAGTTGATGGGAGTGAAGCACAATCTGGCCACTCCAAAGAATGGCACGCCCATCATCGCGGCCATCCAGGACTTCATTACTGGCGCGTATCTCCTTAGTCAGAAGGATAATTTATACGACCGAGGCACATTCACTCAAATCTGCGGTTATATGTTCAACGGTGACAGTGTGTTGGATCCAGATACTGGCAAACGGGTTCCTATTGATATACCTCCTCCTGCAATCTTGAAGCCCCAAAGACTTTGGACAGGAAAACAGGTCTTCAATGTGTTGATGCGTCCAAGCAGGAGCATGAACGTCCTCGTCAATTTGGAAGCTAAATGCAAACAGTACAAGCCGGACCCCGCTGCCTCGCGACCGGATCTAGTATACGACGATTCGTATCTTGTGATTCGCAACTCTGTCATTATGAGCGGGATGATGGACAAGGCGACCGTTGGAGATGGCAAGAAGGACTCTGTGTTTTCTGTCATCATGCGAGACTTTGGCCCAAACCATGCCGTGCAATCAATGAATCGACTTGCAAAACTATCTGCGAGATGGCTCACCAACCAAGGCTTTTCTATCGGAATTAGCGACGTGACACCAGGTACGGTTCTCAAATCAGGGAAACAGAAACTAGTGCTCGAAGCCTATGCAAAGTGTGACGAGCTCATCCAGATGTTCAAAAACGGAACACTGGAACGTGACGCTGGTTGCGATCAGGAGCAGACGATGGAAAACAAGATCGGTGGTATACTCAGTGGTGTCCGTCAGTCGGCTGGTGAGATTTGTTTTCAGGAGCTCAGTCGGTGGAATTCAGCACTTATCATGGCGAAGAGTGGATCGAAAGGGTCCAACATTAATGTGTCGCAGATGGTGGCCTCTGTTGGACAGCAAATGATCAACAACAAGCGCGTCGCTGACGGCTTTCAGGATCGCACATTGCCACATTTTCCCAAAGCCGCCAGACAGCCTGGTTCCAAAGGGTTCGTGAGCAACAGCTTTTTCTCGGGTCTCACTCCCACCGAATTCATATTCCACGCTATGTCTGGTCGTGAAGGTCTAGTAGATACTGCCGTAAAGACAGCCGAGACTGGGTATATGTCACGCAGATTGATGAAGTCTTTGGAGGACTTGTCTGCGCAGTACGATGGAACAGTCCGGAATGGATCTTCGTCAATCATCCAGTTCAAATATGGAGATGACAATTTGGACCCAGTGGACATGGAAGGAAATGCTAAACCGGTTAATTTCGAACGAACTTACACACACGCCATTACAACGACTTGGGATGCCGAGGAACGCAGCATACCTCCAGAACAGATCGGCTATGAGGTTGAGCGATTGCTGCGGAAGCGGCGATCGCTTTTGCAGCGAGTCCCTCTTCTTGCCAAACCTAGTTCTACAGCTCCCGCGGCGCAGGTACAAGAGCCAGAACCGCCCAAGAAGCAAGCCAAGGGGAAGCGTAAAACCAAGAAACAGCTTGCGGAAGAAGAAGAGGCTGCCCGCGTGTTGAGAAACATTCAGCAAACTTCAACACACCGATCACTTCTAGATTTGTCAGAAGAAGAGCAACGTGCGTTGTCTGCGAAGGACTTCCTTGACATGCTAGGCTACAATGACAAGAGCGATGCGGGTATTGACCACCTCGACAGTGAGCGGGATTTCCTCGATACGGTTGAGAGATTCGTGAAGGAGAAAGCAGAGGCCCTCATTCAACTCAAAAGAGCAAATCCTCGAAAGGCTAGTGCGATCGGGGGGCTTTCATACACATCTCTCAACAGATTCATGGAGCTTTGCCTCGAGAAGTTCGAGAGGTCAAAGGTACAGCCTGGTCATGCCGTTGGAGCTGTTGGAGCCCAGTCTATTGGAGAACCAGGGACACAGATGACGCTTAAGACTTTCCATTTTGCCGGTGTGGCCGGTATGAGTATCACACAGGGTGTCCCACGTATCAAGGAAATCATCAACGCCTCCAAGACGATCAGTACACCTGTTATATCTTGCGAACTTGCCAACCCCGAATCGGAGTATGCCGCTCGGATCGTGAAAGGACGTATTGAAAAGACGTTCTTGCGGGATATTGTAAGGTACATTGATGATATATGGTATGGTGAAGGGTGCTATCTCGGCATGGCAGTTGACTTTGAAACCATCGATAAGCTCCAGTTAGACGTTACTATGACGACTCTATGCGAGGCAATCGAGAACACCAAATCCTTGAAACTGCCTGCCGGCACACGGGTTAGCGGCGAAGGCAATAAGCTCAAAATCGAGTTCAACGAATCGAACAGTGGCGCCGTCAAGAGTGCAAAGCGTGGCCGCGCTCCCACCACAAAACTCAAAGAAGGCACCGACTTCTACATGGACCTTCAGCGGATTAAACGCCTCCTTCCAGACGTCATCATACAGGGCTACCCGCTGGCTACGCGGGCAATCATCAAAAAGGGCGAGGCCCCGCGGAAAGGCACAACGAACATCTACGACCACCAGCTGCTCGTGGAAGGCTACGGCTTGCGCGCGTGCATGTGCACTCCAGGTCTCAACGGCACGAAAACAAAGACCAACTCCGTCATCGAAATCAAAGAGGTCCTCGGCATCGAAGCTGCACGACAGACCATTATCGACGAAATATCAGCCGTCATGGGCAACATGGACATCGACCCGCGACACATGCAGCTGCTGGCCGACGTGATGACGTCCAAGGGCGACGTGCTCGGCATCACACGCTTCGGACTGGCCAAAATGCGCGATTCGGTGCTGCAGCTGGCCAGTTTCGAGAAGACGCCGGATCATCTGTTTGAGGCGGCATGGCGCAATAAAAAGGATAAGATTGAGGGTGTTAGTGAGTGTATTATTATGGGCCAGAGCATGCGTATTGGCACGGGCGCGTTCAAGGTCGTGAGGCCGTTTAATGACATTCCGGAGCAGATGGGCAGGGCTTGTGGGTTTGAGGAGGCGATGAGGTGGATGGGTGAGAGTGCAAAGGCGAGTGGAGTGGTGGTGTAAACGAAAAAAAAGGGGAGGATTATGAATATGCATGCATAGCGTAGGCGTTTTGTGTTATGTATATAGGGGCATGGCGAATAAGTGCGTGGGCGATACCAAGCAGGACGGGTACAATATGATTGAACAGAATAGACAACGTCCATCAATCGAGATGATAACACAGCCCTACTTTCTCGCTGGCACGTGGGTCTGTAATCCATCCTCCACAGCTGCTCCTAAATTCTAGGCAGCCTCAGCTCTCCACCCTAATGACAGCCCCCACCCACACCTCCCTCAAGGTAGGTACGCACTTTTATCAATCAAATATCATATCTACCCCTCGCAACTCACACTCACACTCAGAAGCCCCCCTGCCTGTAAATAATATATACATACGTATAAAGAATGCGCCTCCTCAACACAACCACCCTCAAAGTCCAAGAATTCCTCCCCGGCCGCTTCGGCACCGGCACTAGGAATATGACCACTAATACTATCACCGCTACCACCAATACCAATACCATCCATACTATCGCATACATGGAGCCCCACGGCCGCAGACGAGGTCAGTCTCGCTGATGTGATGGTACATTATAGCGATGATGATGATGATGGTAATGGTGGTGGTAATGATGATGAAGATGATGCTGGAGATGGGCGAAAAGGTGTGCTGAGGGCGAAGAAGAGTGGAGTTGAAAAGCTGCGGTTTTGTGCGGCGCAGGCGCGTGCGGATGGGTTGGAGTGGGTTTGGATTGATACGTGCTGGTAAGTGTGTGATTGTGTGATTGTGTGGGTGCGTGCCTGGATGTTGGGGAGGGCGGGGAAAAGGGGTGAAGGTGAGAGTATCGTGGGGTTGGAGAGATTAGTAGAGGGGCTGGGATGTTGCTTATGGTATTTCTGCAGGCTGCAGGACTGGAAGGGTGGATAATTATACTCCTCTTGTTTGATCTGTGTAGAGCCGATAAGCTCTCCAGAATTAGTATTCACAGGACTATAACATTGTTATAGCGAAAATTTAGGGTAGCATAGCATAGCAGCATAGTGGAGTTGCCGGAAAGTTGGGGAGAAACTGTACGTCGGGCTGACATCCACCACAGCATCGACAAATCAAGCAGCGCCGAGCTGGCTGAGGCCATCAATTCGATGTACGCATGGTATGCCCGCGCAGAGAAGTGCTATGTATACCTGACCGACGTCACGGATGCAGCCCACCTCTCAAGCAGTCGCTGGTTCACCCGCGGCTGGACGCTCCAAGAACTTCTCGCTCCTCGCACTGTCCAGTTCTTCACTGCGTCTGGCAGTATGATCGGCAGCAGAGAGACTATTGTCGAGCAAATACACAAAATCACAGGTATTTCTCCCAACGCACTTCGCGGAGTCCCGTTGTCGAGATTCAGCGTCGAGGAGCGCATACGCTGGGCTGATGGACGCCAAACGGGCCGGGACGAAGATTTGGCGTATTCGCTGCTAGGAATCTTCGACGTCACCATGCCCGTTGTATATGGCGAAGGAGGGAAGAAGGCAATGCTTCGCCTGCGGAGAGAAATCACGGCAACACATGGCGATGATGTCGAGGAGCATGTGCCCACGGGAATCGACCTACGTAACGCAGTGCGTGACGATCGTATAGATCTTGTCCGATCAATCATCAAACGTGGAGTGGCGGTGGATTACGTTCGGCCAGGAGAGAACGCCGAGCCAGTGTTGCGTATCGCAATTAGAAGTAATTCTGATCGTATGGTTGGGCTCATACTCGAGGCAGAGCCATTTTTAGACGCGCGCAACCACGAAGGGGTCACAGCTTTGATGCTTGCCACGCTCCAAGGGAGTCTGAAGAACGTGCGGAAACTGCTTGACGCCGGTTGTCAACCTGATACCCGGTCAACTTCGGCTCGGGAAGTGCTGAATAGTAGTATGGATCTTGAGGAGGAGACAAAAAAAATGATCGGGAACAGCACGGCGCTGTTTTTGGCTGCTTTGAACAACCGACCGAGGATCATGGAATTACTTCTCAAAGGGGGCGCCGCTGTCAATGCTCAAGCCAGCCACGGATTCACTGCGCTACATGCCGCAGTCATCAAAGGGAATGCCGAATGTGTCAGGCTTCTCCTTGACCACGGCGCTGATGTGGAGGCGAGAGCTATCGATGATAAGCGCGCTCTTCATTACTGTTGCAGTCATGGATGGATCCCTATCGGTGCAGCTCTTCTGGATGCTGGCGCATCCATCGAAGCTACGAAACTTGGTGGAATGACTCCATTACTGGAGGCTGGCTGGTGCAACCGGACAGAGATGTGTGAGTTCGTAATCAGCCGCGGAGCAAACATCAATGCGCAAACTACGTGGGAGGGCTACTACAAGGGATGGACCTGTCTGCACTTAGCTGTTGACAACGACAATCCACGAATGATCCAGATGCTTCTGCAAAAGGGAGTAGATCATACGATCGAGAACGGCGATGGATGCACGGCAGAGGAAAAGGCGATACGTGAAGGGCATAAAGAAATTGCACGTATCCTCGCTCCGATGAACTGGCAACATGTTCGGAAAGAAGAGTGTGACCCAATCGATGAAGGTTCGAAGAGTCGTCAATGGCTCGAGAGCATATCGCGAAATGAATCCAGATAGTCGTAGATGGAGACAAGATCCAGCCAAGCAATGCTGCCGAGGTATATAGATCTGCTTACGATGCATCAGAGGTATACGGCGAAGTCTTTGAATAGCAATCAACGTCACGGCTGGTCTACAGAATGCAACGGACGTCAGATCTCTGCTTCCAGACTTTGACGGCGGCATCTATTGATATCGGCCGAGGCAACATGATCTAGGTGCACAGAGTAGAATTGACCAGGTCGTCGGGCGTGGTAGGGGTGGTAGGATAGTGAGATGGTGGCGGATGAAGAAAGACAAGCTTTTCTGCCACGATGTCGTCTAATGACAAGTCAAAGTGTGGGGAAAGAAGGCTGAGCAGGATGGCCGAGGTATGTGGAATGCTGAAGCTTTGGACAGGCGTTTAAGTCGGGGTTTTTTGTCGACGACAATACTTTGTGGTCAGGGATGCGGACCGAACGGTAGGTATGCTAAGGACAGAATTGCGTTGTGTACGGGTGAGAGTCCAAGGGCTAGCATAACGATGGCTTCATTCACTGTCAGCCATGATGTATAGCATACTGTCTGTGAGGGATCGCCAGCTCCTCACAACAGTAGGAGTCTAGGCCACGAGAGTCGAGAGTTGTCTCTTGGGACGGAATTATTCACAGCCGGGCCGCAGGTAGGGCTCGCCAACGCCCGAACGGGTGGTAAATTCCGGGTTGCGGATGCTTTGCAGAATCGGGACATGCCAAGATGTAAAGCAGATCTGACGCCTCCGACTGACAATCCGGTGGCGTACGTGCGTCTTTGCTCCGCAGGCAGCTGGTGATCCTATCTTTGCCCAGGATTTCTTGCAGCAATTCAGTTGTCATGCCGAGGCACCGCCTTGCAGAGACTCCACGTGCTGCGGCACAGCATCAAAAGTACAATGAAAGCCAACATGATGAATATGTTGCGTGAGGACGATGGGTTTGGTTGGAGTTGAAGGTGCCAAAAGGCAGCGTGGTGAACTATTAGTGAAGATTTAGCAAGAGTTGAAGAGAGGTCCAGTAGTTACTTGAATTGATCGCTAGAAGATAGCGAAACAATGACGATCGTGCCGTAGGTGCGTCGAGATGAAATGAAGGGGCAAACAGGTGGGAATCTGGGGTAAAACCGGAGAAGTCTGGGGATAGTGGTGGTGGTTGTGATGGTGAATTTGGATTGTGGAGAGTGGAGGGTTCTGGTGGCGGATGAGGGCGAGTACGATTGGAGCCTTTAAGCTGGGGCTTTTGGCTAGTACTAGTTGGTACTAGCTGGCTGGCTACCTACCTAATTAGTTTAAGGTAGGCACCTCCTAATTAGAGTTCGGGTCCTGTGCAGCATTCATTTATTCATCCATCCTGAGAACCTGAGGCATCATCAATCAACTGTGTCCGCCTCGACTGTGTCACTGTGATCCATGTGATGATCCTTTTCACTGTCCTCAATATCCATGCTTGTCAGTGCACATGGCACCGACATTATATGCTTGTATCTATGCTTGTATGCCCATGTCACCCCTTATTCATGTCACGTCACTGACATTTTCAGTATCTCAGGCCACGAGATGAGCTTCGAGATGAGACACGTCGAGTCTGGGCTTGGTTGGGACTCTAGAACTCTGGACTTTTCTGCAGAAACACTATTACATGGAATTGAATGAACGTTGCAGCCGTCTGCCGCCAGCCGGCTGCGTGACTTGCTTTTCTTTTGTGGCAGCGATCCTTTGGCGTGACTGCGCAAACGGATCATGAATCATGAGGGAGTAATAAAAAACCTGTCGACCGAGGCTCTCACATCGCCATCGGAAGCTATAGCAGACTAGTCACTAGACACCAAGAACCTCACTGCGACGGGCTTAGCCACCACAAAGCCAGCCAATCCCATCCTTCGAGACCGGCGTGGTGTGGCAGTAGTAACTTGTTAGCATTCCTAGTATTCCTAGTTAGAGGCAGCGATGCCCTCGCTAGCCGGCGCAGGGACGTCCAGACTGGGGATCTTTCCCTGCCCGTTCACTTGTCCAATACTCCAATACAATTCGCGCCTTCTCATTGGTCAGTTGAGCCCCCGTTCCGTGCGCCGAGCATCAAATGCCAAATGCGGGGAACCCCTTCTCGCACCCGTTTTGTTGCGAAATCACTTGCGCTCCCTCTCATGTATAGTGGAGTGGCAGTACAGAGATGGATTGTCCTGGCTGGGCACTTCGCTTTGTAGTGTCACTCACTCTAGCACGAGACCGCTGTCCATGCCGAGTCCTAAAGGAGCCGCGGCAGCACTAATTCACTTTTGGCCCTGCTCGTAGTTCTATTATCTATATGACCTGCCCATAACCTCGTCTGGGAAATTGCCTGTTCCTCTGTTCGTCAACTGCTCCCGCGTGTGCAACAGTCGTCAACAAGCAGCAGTCCATCCCCCTCCACCAACATGGCCATCTTCAAGAGCAAGAAGACTGGCACCCAAGACCAGGTCAACTCCGACCGCTCGTCCAACGAACACGATGTCGAGAAGAAGGTCGTCCCTGGCTACGGCCACGAGCGCGGTGCCCAGGAGATTGAGAACATAGAGGCTGACAATCCCAATGTCCACCAACACGTGAGTCTTCAGATCCACCTCACGCCTCACTGCGCCTACTAACATCAATTTGCAGTTCAACTTCAAGCTGTTCATGGGACTTGTCTGCATGTCCTTCCTATGGTGTGGCTCGCAAATTCCTCTCTACCTTTTCGGTGGTGTCCTGCCACTTCTCTACTCGGATGTCGGTGGCTCCGAGCGATTCACATGGCTAGTTATCGGATACCTCATTCCCAATGCTGCTCTGTGTCCTTTCGTCGGTGCCCTGTCCGACATGTTCGGTCGTCGCATGGTCGCCATCTTTGGGCAGGTCTGCTTGGTCGTCGGTGCTATCGTCGTGTCCACTTCCCACACCATGAACACTGCCATTGGTGGCATGGTCATCTCTGGTCTGGGTGCTGGTCTCAACGAGCTCATTGCTCTTGCTGGAACCGCCGAGATGGTTCCCGTCCAGAAGCGTGGTGCTTACGTTGGTCTCGTCGTCTTCACCATTCTCCCATTCGCTCCATCCGTTCTCTGGGCACAGCTCATCGCCCAGGCGAGCTCGTGGAGGTACGTCGGTATCCTCGTAGGAAGCTGGAATTTCATCGGTCTCCTCCTTCTCCTCACTTCCTACAGGGATCCAGTCGTGGTCAAGCGCCCCGCAAAGGAGATTCTTCGCGAAGTCGACTACGTTGGTGGTTTCCTCTCTACCGTCGGTGTTGTGCTCTTCATGATGGGTATGCAGTTTGGCGCTTCACAATACGAATGGACCAGCGCTCAAGTCTTGGTCCCGTTCCTGCTCGGCGTTGTCTTCATCATCGCCTTTTTCGTGTGGGAAGTGACGTGTAAATACCCAATGGCTCCAAAACACATGTTCAGCAAGGACAAGAGGACCATGATTGCCATCTTGATCGTCACTTTCTTCTCCGGTGGCAACTTCTTCGTTGTCCTGTTGTTCTGGCCTACTCAGATTTACAACGTTTACGGTGAGTAATCTCAGCATTCCCACACCTTTCGAACACAAGCTAATCTCCTCTGCAGGTGATGACCCACTCGGCGTCGGTATTCGTTCCCTTCCAATCGGTTTCGGTATCATCGGCGGTGCCGCCATCGGTCTCGTTCTCCTATCCGTCACCAAGGGCCGCAGCACCGTAACCATGATCATCTCCTGTGCCATCATGACTGCCGGAACCGGTGCCGTCTCCATCTCCCGCCCGGACAATCTGATGACCACCTACGGCGTAGTCACACTCGCCTCTCTCGGCGTCGGCGCCGTCATTATCCCCTGCTCCATCATCGCCCAAATCGTCTGCCCGCCCGAGCTCATCGGCACCATCACCGCCATTACCCTCTCCATCCGCTACATCGGCGGCGCTATCGGTTTCTCCGCCTACTACAATGTCTTCTACTCGAAGCTCTTCAACTACGCCACCGTGGACGTTGGCCCCCAGGTCGTCATCAACCGCATCTCGTACGACTACCCTACCCTCGAGACTATGATCACCATGGCCGCCTACGCCCGATGGCGCGAGTTGCGCGAGTTCATCATGACCGCGCCCAACGTCAACATTCGCGATTACGACTTCGTCCACGGCGTCATCGTACCCCCGCTCCAGGAGTCCTTTGCTCTCGCTTACCGTTACCCGTACTGGATGTCCATAGCGTTTGGCGGCATCTGCCTCATTTCTTCGCTCTTCCTGCGCGACGTCAGCAAGTACTACAAGTTTTAGACACTTGATTTCTGTGAGTCGGAATGGGGTTTGATACCAAGATGGGAGGAGTGGGAGGAAGGCAGTGGTGGAAGTAGAACATTGGAAGACACGACGTGACGAGTCACGAGAGAGTAAAACAAACCTCAGGCATCGCGCCTTTCCCCTAACGATGGGAACGCGCATTCATTTACAAGCGCCACAGCTAGAAAGTTGCTCTTCCGTTGAAAATCCTCATCAGAGCAGATGTACATATAATCGATGCAGAAGTGAAATAATAATGCTTCTAAACCTACTTGCCTTCATGCCTTGTGCGTCGTCGTTGTCGTCGGTACTCGTGAACGAAATGCGTTCCCCCTCCACCCTCCCCCCAAACCTGTCAGTATAGTGTAGGGATCAAAGAACCAAAACGAGAATGCATGCTTGCATGCTGTTAATACGCCTGGGAGAATGTTAATAACAAGTTATCCAGACTTCAACGTGGCATATCTCGTACACGATGTATCAAAGTAGTAGTCTCTCTTTCTTACTCTTCATTATGAAAGAAACTTGTTCCCTTTTATTAGCTAGATCTTACAATTAGATCTCCTTTATTGTAGATGATATAACATATACTGGAGGATGTCAAGTCATGAGTGAATAATAAAGATAGTTTTGGTACGTTGAAATATACTTGATTCTAGTCCCGCTGATAGAATCTTCGTAAGCCCTAGTCATCGCTGGCACATTCCAAAGTCTGTTCTTATAATAAATCAGGTTTTCTGCTTGTACAGAGAGCGTCCATATCATCATATAGTAGACACGAATTTACCAGGGCATGGCATTTTTTGTGATAGACTGGTATATTCTCGCAGGATATCGTACTGATGCCTCCACAGCGTAGACGGTTCTTGAACATGCACGTGCACACAGTGTAACATTCTTCACGTTGAAGGTTTGGCTTGTCCAATAGAATCACCGAGTAGGACAAAGAGGCAGCAAACAAAGTCAGAATCGTTAAGCCTGTCCCTGCACCCCACTGTGGCGAAGAGACCCGGCGTCCTTGATTTGAGGCTTCATGCCTCGATGTAGCTTGAGAACACATATAAGTGCACCTACATCGGTCTTTCAGGAACGAGAAAACAATCTGTCATCAACAACGGCTCCAAGAAAGATACTAGAGCTGATCCCGGCTCACAGTCCTGCATACTCGACCACGCTCATACTGAAATCGCAATCTCACGCCCCGACAAGATCTCGAAGTCCACCTCCACTTGTATGTCAGACATGACAGGGTCAAATGATATGACGGACACGGACGCGAGCAAGAAAGAAACTCGGTTCATCTTGTTCATGCAAGTGCGAGACATGAAAGAAACATATAGCAAGCGTCACCTCATGATGGAACGGAGAAACCGTGAACCCATGTCAGATATAACAAATTACCACGCAGTCTATCTCCGCCCGACCTACGACTTCAGAAAGATATTCGATGAACGGGCAGACAGACAGGTGCTGGTATCAGCTGCGATCGGGTATCCGGAGATGACGGAGGGTGCCATGCAGGACGTTGATCAAGAACAACTTTATGACGTATTTCTCTTCTACAGAGACATGGAAGGCACGGAGCAGCCCTCAAGCGATACGCTTTACCATATGCATCATATTACGATGATGTATAAAAGCCTCGCCGCCTTGCGCAATCTGCACACCAAACCTGAGGAGCAGGCTAATGCTACAGTGGTGAATCAACGCAAATACACGACTACTCCAAGATACAGCGACTACGACGCGCAGTTCCCATACGAGCTATCCGGCTTTGAGCTCAGGACAACCTACGTCGATGTCGAAAAGAACGAACAAGATGTAAGATGGTGGGCTAGTGCGGATGGCTTCCCGTATAACACCCAGTTCGAAGCTGACTTAGTCGAAATGCTGCTCACCCAGGTTAGAGCTGTGTGTTTCCGAGTCACTTAAATCTACTTCGAGGGTAAGAACGATGCTACCTATAGGGTACCGGGGTGACCAGAGGTCCCAGAGGTTCCACTATCCAACAAAAAAAAACCCTCAAACGTTTAGCACAGTATAGTGATCGTCAATCTTCAATAGAAGACATAACGACGTCTATGTCATTGTTATCGATTTCTTCATCATGATCATGACTCACGGTTTAGATGGATAATGTAATGAGCTAGCTGTCTTGACGAATATCTCGAAATTTGAAGGTATATCTACACTTATGCTAATTTGTCGCAAAAACAAAGTCCATAGGATATGCGACAGGGCTGTGATATATGTCAATGCCAATGTCAAACATCAATTAATGACAAAATCTGTGCTAGAGGCACATGTGCACAAAGCCATGGAAACGAATATCGTGTCCTTTATTGACACTGTTCAATACCTCGACCCTATAAGTCGTCACCAGCTTCTTTCCGTTCCAAGAACAAGTTCCTATTCCAGTCCCTCCACCGCATCCCAAAACCAGAAACTCCTTTCCCTAAGATGTCAAGTAAGCATATTGTATCCGCAACAGTATTTCATTATATCCTTTCATATCAGCAACTTCATTGAGGCTGGCTGTATGCTGAACGTTCTTGAGATAATTGCAATTATCAGCGCTATCATTACTGGTTAGAATGAGAGGAAAGAGTGTAAGCTTGGCTTATACCCCTGGTTTTATACGTCCCACCTGCTCCACCTTCTCCCTCTGAGCATGAATAGTACATGCGTGTGTGGGTGGCAGACGTATTTCTCGAGTGGAGGGGGTAGGATAAGTGATATCAAGAGAGGATAATGGGACTAAGATGGGTGCGTGAGAGATTATATAGTGGGCTTACGTACCGAACTGGTATTCCGTACCGCAGTCAAATACTCAGAGTTCGGATCTGTAGCGTGACTGTCCTAACACTGGCCCTGATAAAGTTGAGGGGCGAAAAACATGAGGAGCATAGTGCTAATGTACTTTATTACCACATAATGCTAGAGTCATACTGCCTATCCCAGCCTACGAATCCAGCGCGAAACACCGCTCAACACTCTGCTCATTATTGCCCCACCAATTCGGCATCACAACGACCTTTCCAGAGCTGAAAATCACAAACATCGCCAGCAGAGCAAAGTTGAACCCAGCATCCAGCGCCGCCGCAATCAGAAAATTGTACCGCCTCCACGTCTCAAATCGCTTCCGCAAGAAATAACGCATCGAGATATAACCCACGATGAACCGCGAGATATAGCCCGTTGACAGATTGCCATAAAACACCGACATACCCGAGCAGAAGATTGTCACGTTCCAAAGCTGTAACTTCAGGAACTTCAGCTGCGGTACATACTTGTGAAGCGACCATATCACAAACGGTGCTCCCGCGCCAAACAGAAATGCATACGGCGACGGTGAGTACATATGTTGCGCGAACAAACGCTTCGGACCCACGAGCACGTACTGCACGCCATACGTGTAGTAATTCGCCAGCGCCTGTCCCGTCCACTGATTCAGCGAATCCGTCCGCAGGCCGAGCAGGTAGTCTCGTTTCTCTTTGATGACCCACTGAATGATACCGTAGTTGATAGGCACGCCAATGAACTCACCGAATATTTGGGAGAAGAAAATGGCACGCGGGCTCACGTGACAGTAATGTCCAATTTTTTGGTCCTGGAGCATATACTGGGCGCGGTACCAGATATCGCCTGCAAGACTGCCATAAGCAGATGCGCCGGCAGGATGGCGGTGGGTCGAACTGGCTTGAATCATGTAGCCATAGAGGAGCTCATTGAAGGAGCCGATGGGAACTTGGAAGGCGCTAAAGCTGTACAGCCAGCTGAAGGGGACAATCATGAGACCGGTGGTGAACAAGGCGACGAAGAAGGTCCATATTGGGATGAAGAAATATCCGCAACCCAGAATCGTGATGATTGTGGTGAAAGAGACGAGGAAAAGGACGAGGTACCACCACAGAGGAACCTCCTTGTATGCGCGCATGAGAACGTTCAGACGGTCATTGTACGTTTCATTGACAGTCTCTTTGCCTCGAGATTTCGTGCGTTCCCGAATCTTCCCAAGGGTTGCTTTGATCTGAGGCCAGCCGAAAAGGATCATCCAAGTAAGTGCCGATATGTATGAGGCATAGTCGAAGAAAAGGCTCCAAATTGTCTGCGTGCCCATGTAGATAGGTCCTAGTTCCTCGTATGCTGTGACGTTGAAGCGCAAGTCGGGTGTCATGAGTGAA
The DNA here is from genome assembly GCF_010093815.1 of Pseudovirgaria hyperparasitica. Classification (NCBI taxonomy): domain Eukaryota; kingdom Fungi; phylum Ascomycota; class Dothideomycetes; order Acrospermales; family Acrospermaceae; genus Pseudovirgaria; species Pseudovirgaria hyperparasitica. The sequence continues at coordinate 169,166 of NW_022985568.1, forward strand.
TCGACAGGATACCTAGTCCCGTTTTCGAGAAAAATGCGATTGGACATCAGACTGTGTTTCCAAGATCCCAAGTTGCCCCATTTCGCAGCTGGGATGAGAATCCAGCAATTCACTACGAATGCCACGGACAAGACAGCTGTTGTCCAGAAGGGCACGATCATAGGGTTGGTCAAAGTACCAGTCGAGATGTTAGACCAATCTGTGCAAAGTCAAAACGAGATTCTCAACGTATCAGAATGAGGCTCACCCAACGAGAGGTTCAAGAACCCCATGCCACCGATACCGCCACCAATGAAATTTGCAATCTCATTGTGAGGAGCAACCCAGCAAAGGAACGAAAGCGAGCTGAGGAAGGGAAAGACGTACTCTGGCAAGAATTGCCAGAAGAATACAGCTACAAAAGCGCCAAAGAAGACGTACTTCTGCTTCCTCGCGATCCAAGAGTCTGTGGACGACTTCCGCAGAGTTTCGAAAACAGACGTCTGCATGAGGGAGTACGGCCACACATAGATGGGATCGTACAGAAGTAATTGACGAACCAAAGCGGCCATCGCGTACCCAAGGAACACGATTGCCCACATGAAGAAGATGCAGGCAGCGGCAGGAATCTTCGTGTCAAAATAAAGCTGTGCGAGAGATATTGTTGACCATGCAGCATTCGAGGTCGCCCCAGAAGCGGCAGTCACTGTCACGAGTACATGCTCTGAATAGATTATTTAGCTCTTGTTGAAAGGTGGTATGATGATGTGGCCTACCTTTAGGACTCCAAGGGCCTGGATTCAGGTTGAAGCTCCATTTAGTACCAGGAACACGGATTTCCCATGCTGGGAGGACTTTTGCCAGCCACAAGCCACAGTAATGGGACGCTATTATAAATTGTCAATTGAGGTTCAAATTCGGTATGCGCCATCACTCACCAATTTGCACAAAGAGCACAGGGTATGCGGAGGATGTAGTACGATAGAGGCCCATCTGGTAGAGGACGGCTCCTGGGGCGACAAAGAAAAACGCAAGAACAAAATACCGGAATGTGATTGTAGGCAGTGTTGGATCATCCTCGAGAGACACAATTTTTCGAACGATGAGAGGGATCTCTTTGATATCGTCAGGCAAGTCTTCCTCGCTATCGTCCGGGTCTATCGCAGGACTGGTTTTCTTCTCGTCGGAATCACTGGCACCAGAATTCCCTCTCACACCAATCTCAGCGTCGTATTTCTCGTTCCGCTTCACGATTGACGGACTAGGATCGAGTGAGCCATCGTTCTGGCTGCTGCTTGTTACCGGTGCAGCACGCTTCCGGATAAAGCGACTGAGCACGCTGGCCATGATGTGCCACCCACTCTGGACGAATTTGAAGTATGCAAAGCAGACGGCTGAGCTCGCGACCTCTGGTCAAAGTAGATATAATATATATTATGCCACTACAAGATAAGCTAAGCTTGCTTGACAAGCCCACGACGGAGCTTAAATCGGATACACAAGGCGTGGCGTATGTTGGCGATGCTTATCAACGGCGACCGACCCACAGCAAAATGTGATAGAAATGGATCTGCAGACTACACAACTGCAGACCCTGGGAATTGCGCGACTACGTGAGCGACTCGCGTGCGTAACATGAGGAGTAGAGATTTGCTCCTCCTTCCTTTTCGGGAGTCTTGAAGAAAAGTCTGCAGCAGAGACATTCACCGTGACGGCGAGGCGTAGCAGTGGAACAAAAAGCACGCCATCGTGACTATCGCGAGTTGGGAAGAATGGATGGATCCGCAACATGTTACCTTGCTTTCGTCGCTCTATGGCCAAATCGTGGCTAGGGCAGCGATGATCACCCATCAAGAGCGGGGCTGCATCCATCACCCGGTCCAACTTCGTATCTAGCAGCAAGTGGGTAGCAACATCTGTGCAAGTACAACATCCCGCTGATGACTTGTGTCGTGTAGCTGAACCTGGGTATATTACATCTGAGCTTTATTCCGTTCAATGTGCTCAGGGTGCAAAAAACCAGGAAGATTAAGGATGACATGCAATGATGTGCTGTAGCCACCAGCTTCAAGATGAACTCGGCCGGAATTGAAAACTTCTTACGAATCGCCACAAGTGCTTACCCAACAAGATCAAACCAATGATTCAGATGATGGATCATTATACGGGTGAAGCGAAGACTATGCATTTTGTGATAGTCTTGTCCATTTCCATAACAAGCCCCAGCCTCCGCATACTGACGAGAGGCCTGTGAAGACGATTAGAGGTCCGTAGCCACTTTCGTACCCAAATCTCCCGACGGAAGCAGCGCTTCCAGCTCGGAGCAAGGGTACACCAGCGAGACCACCGGAAACGTATCCAATACCCCTGGCCCCATTAAGCAGACCATATAGCATACCACTGTCAATCGCCTCATTTCTCTGAGCAGCTTCACATTCTAGTTCGTTGATAATGCCACCCCAGGTAGAGCTGTAACCACCTGAAAAGAAACCAAACGTCATAGAAAACACCAATAACAGTACCAGGCTACCTCGAGATGTCAGTCCCCAGAACAGGAACGCAGACAATGCGGAGCAGCCGGCTGAGATAGCTGTGATTGTAGATGCCGACAGCTTACCGCGTCCACCATTACTCAAGAATCCGAAGAACGTCGAAGATATAATGCCAGGAACATTGAAGAGTGTGAGGAGAAGAGTAGACCACGTCTGAGATAGGAGTGTGACCTCTCGAGCATATTCAGGCAGGAATGTTTGCGGTATACCGTATCCAGCACTCTGCAGAATTGTGGCAAAAGAGTATACGTAGAAAGTCCGATGTCTGAGGAACGCCCAAGGCATTCTACGATCCCGATGATTCGTTCTTGCAGAGAGCGTCATTGGTGGAGTGGGTATCAACAGAATTGACACGACACTTGTTCCAACGCAGATAGCTGCCCATACCCTTAGCGATCCGCGGAACCCATATCGGTCCAGAAGTCCCCGAAAGAGGAAGGGGCATGTAGAACCAACAATGTTCTTACATGACAATGTGAAACCCAGAGCAAGAGCACGATTGTTCGTGCTATACCATTCTCCGAGGGACAGTGTGACCGGGCTGTAGATGAGCGCGCTCCCAAGTGCGGCCATGACTCCTTGTGTCGCCAGTAGGTGCCAAATATCTGTGCTGAAGGAAGATATAAGGAAGCTGGTGCTGACAAGCAGTGCCCCGAAAAGGGCCGCGGTCTGTCGTCTATGAGCCCATCTTCTCGTGAATAAAGCGAACAGTATTGGCATTGACAGGTAGATAACACCATTGGACGTCGTCCCGATGATACCGGTAAGCTCTCGGCCTCCTTTGAGAGACAAGTTGTCATTGTAATACTCCTGAAAAACACCGTAGCTCATGGCAAAGCCTGGAATTGTAAGTCGAGAACTGATTAATATGCTATCATGCTCAACTTGCCCCACATTGGCAACTGCAGCAACGAAGACCCAAGAAGAACGCCGGTCCTTGTCTTGTTGGACTCTGGTCGTAATGATACCGAAGACTCAATAGTTTCCTCATCGTCGTGGTGCATAGTCTGGCTCTGTAGGCCGGCGTCAAAGGATTCCAGTTCGTGGAGCGTGACTGTTTCTGTTTGCGGCATCTTTGTAGAGTATCTTTGATTTTCATGCAAGAATCGTAAATCTCAATTGATCTTATATATCAGACCTCCTATATGACTCAGAGGCGGTGATCTACATCGTAGGTTGCTCGCTCGCTGAGATTGGAGATGGCCGGGCGGCTCGGGCACTTGGACCAATTGTAAACCAGTACTGGAGCCTTCTTTGGTCTCCAGGCATAACTGCAAAGATGTTGGGCCTGATCATAGCCAAGGTCACTAGGACAACTATGTTTGCGCATCCAACTGAAGCTATTACTTGAGTACTGAAGTTGCCTCCGACGCTTGCTCCATGAGTCGAAGTGACGGCAGTAACAGGTCCGAGATAAGTAAGATGAGAATCACTTCAGTAGTTTTGAAGCTACACTCAATTCTTATAGTGGCCTACTTTTCTGTCCATTGTGTGGTCAGTCATGAGGAGACAGTTGTCAGACTGTACACGCGTCGCGAATGAGACCGCTGAGCGAGTCGTGTGTGACTTGACCTTGCCTAATCAGACGCACTGCGTGACTCAGGTAATAGCCCATGAAGGGCATGACGTATTTGGAGACACAGCACTGGATTTGAGAGCTGATGAGGAAGCTCTAGAACTTGCTTCTAACTCACTGCAATAAGATCCAGTGCTCTGGAAAGACTTGAAATTCCACCCTGCAGTCATGGGCTACCGTGAGAAGACAATCAGCAAGTCCATACTAGACGCCATCTTCCTAGACAAACAAGACCCGAGCCGCGGGATCCTTACGCGCATCTTCGTCTTCTTTTCATTTTTCCACCTCGCCCTCCAGCGTTTTTCCCCTTCACAATTCAAGAAACTCCGTACAGAATCATGGCAACTCGACGAGGAAGAATACAAGGAGTCCTTTCGCCGCGCGGCAAGACAAGGCCAGCTAAGTCCCATTGGTGACTTGGGATACTCTGGATCAGTAAGATTACCTCTATCGACGGGCAATTTGAAGAAAAGCAGCTATCTAACCATAACAAAAGACATTCTTCACAACCCCAAACTCCAAATATCTCATAAAATCCATCCCGCGCAAGTTTGAACACGACTTCTTCCGCAACATCCTCCTGGATCCGTACGTTGCGCACATCAGGGCGCACCCTTCCTCTCTTCTTGTTCGTATTACCGACCTTCTCTACGCGCCTACATCTACGTTAGGCGCCCTCCTCGGTTTCGCACCTTCACATCACATCATAATGGAGAATGTGTTATACGGTAAGGACGCCCACAGCGGCGAGGCATATCAATGGGAGACATATGACCTCAAGCCCGCCGACTACTTTTACCCGGAGCGTGACGTGGCGGGCGGTAACTTGGCATCCGACAGCACGAAGAGCAAGCTGATTGATATATTTGGGGATAAAGTCCGTGTGAGCAACGGCGAACGACGGGAGATGCTTGCGACGTTGGAGGCGGACACGATGTTGCTGAGGGAAGTAGGCGCGGTGGATTATTCGTTGTTTCTGATTCGATATCCGCAAGGGTTGAAGCCACCGCAGCTGCCATCAGGGACGGACGAGCCTTGGAGAAACGGATTGGAATCAACGGATGGGCAGTGGGTGTATCGAGCTGTGATTCTGGACTTCTTCTGGGCCAAGAGTGCGCTGCAGGCAAAGGCTATGGAGGCGCTAATTAGGGGGTACAATCTGCTAGACTTACAGGGACCTATGAGTATCACTACCTCACCCGCTGAGTATCAAAAGCGGTTCATGGAGATGGTAGCTGGTATAGTCATCAGTAACGAGGCTGGTGACGGCGGAGAGATCCACGGGCAAGGTTCCAGCGAACAGTGAATCGCGCATGATGGAGTGTTCTCGAGAGAGACCGCGTCCGATATCGCATCAGCTTCAAATTGCAGTGTTAAGCAAGCCCTGAGATACCCTTTCAGTAATCATTTGATAATATACATACAACCCATTGCTGCGTATATACAAAGTGATGCTTCCACATATCACTTTGCTTGTCGTACACCACAGCGCAATCTCCAATGGCCCCACGGCCGAAGTTCAGTGAGCCGTTCGATACGAAGATGACCCAAACGCCAAAAGATGCACCAGATAGCGCAATGCAAGCCCAAAGTGGTCTCGATCCAAGACCACAGGTATCAAGAAGACAAAGGACGAAGTGCAAGGAAATCTAGTACAGAGGCCGTTACCATTCCTGCCTACAGCCGGCATGCGCTACTCCTACGCGCCTAGCTCGTCATCGCTGCCTTCGTCATCCCCTTCCGTCTTTTCCGTCCTTATGCTTTCTGAACGTTGCATCTTGATCTTCTTCCGTGGCACCTCGCCATCACCATCTTCGCGCTCGCGTTTCACTCCGTTGTCGCCGCTCTTTGGTTTAGCAATCTTGAGTTTAATCTTGGGATCTGATTGGTGTGTAGAGCCCGGAGTTGTGGCGCCTGAGGCGGCCAAACGTTCTCTGTCGGCTTTCTTGATGTAGTTGGACTTCTTCTTCTTTTTCACAGGGGTTTCCTTGTCGTCATCATCGTCATCGTCCGCGCCACCTTTTTTCGTCGGAGACCGTTTTCCGTTGTTGTTCTGGCTCCCTGGCTGGGGCGTACCCATGCGGCTTCCCAGTGGCGTGTTACCGGATACAGAGCCGTTACCAGTAAGCTTCGCCATTGCGTTACGGCTACTTTGACGGCCGGATATACCGAGACATTTTTCGAGATGCTGAGCGAATCGAGTAATGAGAAGGCTGCGCTTACAGCTTGGGCACGTCTGCCATGGGATGTACGAGATTGGCTTAGAGCCTGTATTGAGTGTAAAGCTCTGTGTAGCGGGTGGGGTACCTGTGTCGTTACTACCAGGCGTGTTGTCTTTCTCAGCACGCTGCTGTTGTTTGATGAGTTCTCGCTCTTTCTTTGTCTTCGCTTGTTCAGTGGGAAATTGGTTGCCGTAAATATCATGTCCTGGTTTCGAAACAAAAGGATAGAACATGCAATATTCTTTCGACAGATCCGGCTCACGCGAGCCCTTTCCAGTGATAGGGTATTGCAGACGCGGCAACCGACACTGCGGGCAAATGACTTCTGGTGTTGTCTGCAGCGGATTGCCGCGTAGAAACGTCTTTCCATTCTCATATATCGCGCCTGTTGTCTCAACTCTGATATTTGGGGTAGGCGGGGGAGCTCCTTTGACTGGTGCAACTGGGGGCTCGGGCATTTGTGCTCTTGCCGTATCTTCAGCAATCACCACAGCGGACTGCATACGCAAAACTTTCTCTTCCCGATGTATCTCCAACACCATGTCGTGAATTATGTTGTGGAAGCAATCATCTAAAACATTGCGTGCCTATGAGAGGATCAGAATAGCACCTACAGGTTTGCGGCATAGTGTTAGCTACTCACAACGACTGACCAGGCAGCCGGGTCGAGCTGAGAGATCTTTTCTTTGTCCATAGCGCTGGAAGTCTTCGTGTATATGGTAGAACACGAGCTGATTGTGATGTCTTTGATATCAATGAAGATCGAAACTTTGATGATTGTTCAAGCACTTCGAATGAGAGTGGCGGGGATTAAGTAAAGGTAAGGACTATGACTGTGGAAGAGAGTGTTTGCTGTATCGCGGTCAGAGTTGAGAGGCAGTGGTAGTTCACTTTTTGCGCACCTACTAGCCCTTACACAATGACAATAGCTAACTAGCGATTTCGAGTTCACCTGCTCAACAACGCGTGTCCTGATCAGAGTTGCGACCCAAATTGTTCGTTATTGACAGTCGTGTGAGCCCATAACGGACATTTCAGGAGGGGGCGAGGAAGGCTAAACTGGACACCTGGTGTCCAGCTTGAGTCCTCTGTCAAGGTCGCTACGCCTACTGAGAAGAGCGACAGTAGGCAGGGAGCTCCGAGAAAAGCTCAGCACGCCTCTTTGACAGTGTAATGAAACGCGGAGATGCACTGTACTCGAAGAGAGTGCTGAGCTGTTATGAGGTTGGTAAGACAAGGACAAGGGTAAATTTAGCTTAGGCCGCGACGGGCACCTTGCATTAGTGTGATAGTGCGCATGTACATTAATTATTGACGCTACTACCTAGGCCATATCTTGTATGTATATTGGACTATCAAAATGTTATCAACAACGATGAATATTCCGGCCTATGAGTTATGCCCGATATCTTCAGTCTGTGATTGCGACCATTTGCGACTGGCGGAGGCACTCTGGCACATTCCGCGTATGGTATACCGTGTTTCACACAACCGAGGTAACTCTAGCTGTATTTGCTGAGATGCTCTTCGTATTAGGGTCTACAAGGTATATACGAGATTCATGCATAAAACCTTCCGAGGTCATTGACATAGTATTCTCCATCATTGCTATATGGCGCAGCCGATGTTTCCAATACACGGACACCATTTTCACCCATATATAACTCAGGGCGACCTCGAGTCAACGTGTTCAATATTATACAGAGAACCGCAAACCAAAGATTAGGTACCGGGTCTTGTCTCAGCGGTCACCTACAGTGTTCCTCTTTAGATATTGCGCGAAGTGCGGAAGACCGTTGAGGGGAGGGCAAAAATGCAGCACTGATAGAGGAAATGAATGAGAATAATTACAGGGGGTAGTTGAAGTAGAAGTAGAGAAGCTTGAAGTCGTCTATAGTCGCTCTGTCGTGTTTTACCTCATGACCGGCATGCCCCCGCCCATGCTTTGCAACCGGGCGGCGAGGCGGGGGTACTTTTCTTGGACTTCGAGTTGTGTCCTGGTTGCTTCGGCATATGATAGAGCATTGACAATCTCTCCTTCAGTTCTCGAAAGCTCAGCTGCGCGCTCAAAGTATTTCAGCGCTTCTGTGACTTTGCCTTGCTGGAGTAGTAGCTGTGCCATTGTAGCGACAGCGATATCACACTCAGGATCAACTGTAAACGATTAGCATATTAGCAAAAGCCACATTGTTCAGAAATACATACTGATTAGAGCCTTCTGGCACAACTTCTCTGCTTCCGTAAAATCCTGTTTCCATTGGAACAAAGCCAGAGCTTTGTTGATCAACGGTAGAACGTTCATGCCCAAGGGCTTAGTCGCCTTTTCCATTTCTACAGCTGTGTCGAACTTCTCAATAGCTTCTTGGAACTTTTGCTGGTCGAGTAGAAGCTCTCCGTAGTAGTTATAAACATCAGGGACTTTATCAAAGTTCTTCATACAGCGACGGAATGTGGCCATCGATGACGCGATCGAGCCCATCTTGTACTGTGTAACACCTAGCTGGATGTGGGAGAATATGAAATCCTTGTCCAGGTCAATCGACCTTTGGTAGTCTTTTGCGGCCTCGGAAAACTCGTTTGTGATGAAATGGAGCTGAGCGCGGTGATAGAATATATCAGGATCCTCACCATTCTGGTTCATGGCCTGAACAAAGTCCTCTGTGGCTCTATTACGTTCGCCTAAAATTGATATCAGAACCGAACAAAAAAGCTTCATAGAACCTGTGCATACCATTCTCAAGGTGCATGCTTGCCCGCTTAACATAGCTTTGAGTCAATGTTGGGTCCAGCTCAATGCTCTTACTCAATTCAGTCAAGGCCTCTTTGTTGTCTCCAGCGAGATAATGGAAAGTGCCAAGCAGGTTGTAGGCTAGACCCTCATGATGGTCGAGATCCCCTAAGTCCACTGCTTTCTGGAAAGCGTCGAAAGCCTCAGCGTAGCCATCCGCCGTCTTCTTACTCATGGCCTGGAGACCCTTCTGCAGTTGACCTTTGCCTGTGTTCTCATCGAGCTCAACATCTTCACCCAGACCTTCTGGGGCTGGCTTCGGCCGGAAACTTTGCAGGTAGTTTCCTATGAAATGCGGGCTTGGTAATTTCCGTTCTTTACTTTGTAAGATCAATTTGCCCTTCTCCTCCGCCACCTTCTTCAAAAGACGTTCAACACTCAGTGTTGAGTTCTGGTTACCAAAGGAATCGATTATACAGCTGGCCGTATAATCAAGGAGAGCATCGCTGAGACGATTCACCTGTTCGTATGCGTTCGCGCGTCGATTCAAGGCTTTGACGTATTCATTGTCCAAATTTATAGCTGCTGTGGTGTCTTCAATTACTTTTTCCCAGTCGGACATGGCATTCCAGCAAGCTGCGCGATTGGAGTAGTATACGGGGTCTTGTTTGCAGAGAATGGCCTTGCTGTACAACTCTATCGCCTTGTTGTATTCTTTGTTACCATAAGCTTTGTTACCTGCGGCCTTGAGCTTGGCGGCGTAATCTTTCTTCTCCTATCCATCAATTAGCAACGGTCAATGGTGTTCTCAGAGTAGTATATACCTGTTCTGATAGAGTGGCTGCGATGGCCTCGTCGACTTGAGGAAGCTCATCCTCAGCTTCGACAGATACGGTAGACTTTGGAGGAGCTGTTTCCATTAGTCTATCATAGTGGAAAGGAACGAAGCTTTTACCTTCAGTCGACTTTTCAGATGCTGCCTCGCCATCTGCGACTCCCTTTTTCGTCTTCTTACGATCTTTCTTGGTCTTCCTCTTGCCCGAAGTTGTGCTTTCTGGTCCCGTTGATGGCTTGCCTGAGTCCGAAAAGTAGTAGACGGCACCACCGACAGTAACTACCACCGTGATACCTGCAATTGTATAGACCACAGCCTTATGCTCAGAGGCCCAGTTTGATAACCGATCCCATAGCGATGACGAGCCCAATGTATCTGGATTCATAGGTAGAGGAGAAGGGGGTACGAGGACATCGGCGTTCTGCGACATTATGTACGGGTGCACGAGCGATTTGGGTATGATTCTCCCGTAGATGTAGTGAGGATGAGTATTAGGACCGAGGTGAAAGAGCGGGCGCGATGGCTTGAACGCGTTGAAGTTGTTTTCGCTAGTTGGGAAACTCGAAACTTTGCGTCAGAATCGGGGCTCAAGCACGGACCACATAGCTAGGTAGTTCTCGATGAACAACTGTCATCCTGTCAAGCAGCTGTCTTATACGTGTACAGCTGATGACCAAGCATATATTGCCGAAGAATCTCTGTTAAACTGCTCCAATTTTTCACAGCTTAGAAAACCCGAATTCTACGAGCCATATACCACTACTGTGCATCACCTATACCAGACACATCGGAGCATTTTTTGCAATCAGCACGTGCCGTTTATGCGCATCCATACAAAAGCCAGCCTTAGGCAAGCGTTTCTCTGGCACTTAGCATATTTGTCTCCCCTTTGCACGGAAGCATTCCATGAGGAGCTGCAATAGTAAACAAAATGAGTTCACCAGAAGGTTTCGAGCTGTTCACCTCTCTCCGATATGATTCGTTGCTTCTTCAAAGCGATGCCAACAATGCTTCCACACTTAGTTTCACCGCTCCGACTTCTTTCTACATGCTCGTCTACCACCGCGACCGGATGCTTGAAGCTGCACGTCACTTCGATTGGCTCGAGGTAGCGTTGAAATTGGAAGACGGGAAGGGTCTTGAAGCACTCCTGGGCCATGCAGTCAACGAAAACATACAGAAGACAGGAAACGAAGGTCCATTCCGAGTTCGAGTGTTATTCTCAAAGACAGCCTCGATGAAAGTCGAATGTAACTCAATACCACCTGTATCACTCAAGACCTTATATCCCCAGTCCATACCCGCACCACAGTTGTCGAAACCATTCAAGCCATCGCCATTGACAGGAGGAGTCATGACTCTCGGTTCCGACCATCAGGCTGAACTGGATCAAGCTCGCTGGAAGTTACATGTCGACAAATCGTCAACTCCCTCAACAGCTTACACGTCATTGAAGACAACTCTAAGATCACATTATGACGTAGCTCGCGAGCGCTCCATACCTTCGAATCATTCAACTGAAGAAATCCATGAAGTACTAATGTACAACGACATTGAAGAGATGACCGAAGGTAGCTTGACGTCAGTATACTTTTGGCGGGGTGGGCGTTGGGTCACGCCACCTGTTGGCAACACGCTGCTAAGTGTTGGATATAGTGGGCCGGAAGAAGGCATTGGTGCTCAACCGGAATGCGTGAAGACGGGAAGCGATGGTGACCGGTTGCCGTCGTTCAGGGGCCGATGGGGACACAGTCTACGCAATACAAGTAAGTATCCGGACAGCGGTGGGCAGCGAGGTACAACACGGCGATGGGCACTGCGAAATGGTCATTGCGTGGAGGAGGTTGTAGAGAAAAATAGTGTGCGAGCAGGCGATATAGTGTGGCTTAGCAACGGAGTAAGAGGGTTCGTAGAAGGCATAGTAATCGATTGACGCGGTAGCAACCATAGACTTGAAGGAAGGAACGAAAGGAACGAAAGGACTATGATAATAGCACCAAAGAAAACGAGTTACATACCGTAAATCATGACTTTGGCCGCTCTGTGCCCCTTTGCCTGACCTGCTCTTGCACCGATCGAAGATTCGTCTCAGGTTTGACAGTTGCAGGCGTCTGAAGATCTCTCCTTTTATCATCGCCCGGTCTCGTTCTTCTCTTTCTCTTCGCCGGTGTGTAAGTGTCGTTAAAGTTCATCACCATGGCAAGCCATCGCATATCTGCGTCAGGTTGCGCATATAGATCTCCGAGTAGTATGTTGACCTTCACCTTGAAATCCGAATTAAGAAGCTTAAGGCGCTTTCGGAGACCGTCCAGTACATCGTCCTCGCTTGCACTACCAGTCAAAGCAGTCGCGAACAGGTAAGGCGAATCGGTCTCTCTCGGTTTCTTCCTATCTTCACGTAATTTAGCGCTCGCAGTCGCTGGTGTTAAGTCTCCAAATTCGTCGCGTTCTGTAATTCCCCATTTTCCAGCTGCCGTACGGGTCTCGATTTTGGCTGAGCGCTCCTGTCGGCGCGTGAACTCGGCAACGGAGAAAGAGTATAGGCCATCTACAGCTTCCTTGTAATGTAGCATCGTTTTCAGTAGCTCGTGCAACTGAGACGTAAAGTCATAACCGCCGGACGACCCAAGCAATCCTTTGCGTGTGATACTGTTCAGATAGACATCGTGTGCTTTGATCATATCGTCCAGCGTAGCCTCCGGCTTGTGGAGTGCCATTTGAAGCTCGTTCCATGATGCTTCAATGACTTCGAAGAGAATGTAATATTGGAGCTGATTGACAAAATGGATCATTTCGGCAACGGACCCTCGAGCGATCTTCCAGTCTGCGCCCAGCTTGTCTGAAACTGCACCCAAGATGCCGCGTGCACCAGTCATACATCGTCTCCATGTAGAGCCAAGTGCAAACTCAACACGTTTGACGCGCCAAAGGAAGTTGAAAACCTTGAGATATTGCTTATTTCCGAACGGAGTTACAATGACATCCACCGGTGCATCAATCTTGTACTCCAAAGTGAAAACATCCCAACCAATTTCACCGTGACTCAACTCCAGCATACGCGCATCAAGACGACGTAGTACGTCAGCAGAGTCGTACTGAGCGTTCGAATTACGGACAGCGTGCTCTAGTTGCGCGGTTAGTGTATGTCTATATTGCGTGTTTGCCGGTCTGTCCAGATTTGCTGCAAGGGATTCCATAAGTATAGCAATGAAGTCACCTGCTCCCAGCAGCAGATACTTCTTTAGAGCTTTGAGATGCTCGAAAAGTGCAAACTTGTCCTCCATCAGATGAATAAGTCGAGCCATTGTCGTCTTGTATGCTTCTCCGATAGACCTTTCGAGATTGGCAGTATCACCGTACCGTAGTTCTTTCGATGCATCTTTGGAATAACTTTCGACCCACGCAGCATCTCCACACCCGTATCGAATGAAATTCAGCGTCTTGCCAATGAGAAAGACCTTATTTGCAAATTCTTCTGTGATGATTGAGGGAATCATGCGAGCGCCTAGTTTGTACTTGTCTTGCCAAACACTAGTCGCTCCTCCCCTTTTACTATCACCATGTATTTCACTGTCTCCATCTTCAGAATGTTCCGACACGAAGAACTCAAAGTATGGATCGGCCAATTCGCCGTCGTAGATCCATTGTCGTAGCATATCGTAGAACGGTCGTGTCACGTGAGAAAGCAATCGTTCGGCAAATGTGCCCACGAACGGGTCACCATGAGTCAGGGAAAACGAGTGAATTAGTGATATGAGCTGTCCCCCCTTTCTGTCTGCATTTGTTCAGCTTGGGGAATTGATATGGAGATGTGACAAACCTTTTGATTGCTCGACCATCAGTTTCATCAAGCGCAGCCCCAAAGTCGCTTCCCGTGTCCATATCACACACTTCTTCAATGTAACCCCGGCTTTGCCAACGGTGTTCTGTGGCTGTAGATCATCAATTGTGGCTAAAGCCTTCCGTATTTGGCCCTCGAGTGTTGCAACAAGCCCAAGGTAAGATCGAAGTTCACGTCCCAGGGCTGACCGAAAACTCTGACCGATCAAGCCTCCTTCAGATGACTCCACAAATTCAGAAAGACCACGATAGAGTAGTGAAGGCTCCGCTAGGGTGTGAAGTAGACTGATAAGTGGGACAGGAAGACGCGGAGGTAGTTTGAGAACAGTGGAGGTCTTGAAAGCCAGGTGTGTAGAAGATAATCCCTGAAGTGTGAACGGAAGATCACGCAGCAGTGCGGTCTCAGACGGCTCCAATACGCCGCTCACTCTTGTGTTAAATGCAGTCTCTTCTCTAGGCGTTTTCTCGGACTTCTTCTCCCGCTCTTTAATCTTTACTGGCCTCTCCGGACCCCGTGAGGATGTTAATCCAGTGGATGAACCTGGACGAGTAAGCTTGATTTCCTCTTCTCTTGGCAGCTTGAGCAAGCCAGTCTTCGAAAAGGCCTCATTGAATGCTGGTGCATCAACAATGAACCCCTCCTGCCGTAATTCTCTTGTGTTATCCTGACTCCGAAGCGATTTACTGTGGTCGAGACCTATAGAGCCACTTGTCGTTGGTCGTGCGTGCGCACCAGTATTCTGATGTCTGTTTGGTGACTGTGTTTCGGACAATTTGTAGAGAAAGTATAGCATGGCCCATTTTTCATTGAGTACAGGCTGATCCTTCAATCGAGAAAAAAGGTTCGAGAACTTTAAAGCAGCGTACGGCTTCTCCCCATTCTCTAGTAGCACTATGCGAAGATTAGCAAATCGTTGGAGATGCTGCTGTACAGAGCTCACGCTTCGATTTGATCAATCCAGAGACATGATCGACGTTAGTAACGATATTCGGCTTACCAGCTCTGATTTCAAAATTAGCTTTATTAGGCGATGCGCATGGTGTATGCTTGCCTCGTCAAGGTGTCCAAAGCAAAATTGTAGGCTTCGTCAAATCGTGCGTCAGCAGCAGCCTCATCTTCGTCCGGATACGATGGTATGAACTTCTCGACAAGCGGGCTTAGCGCGTGCTCTATACGCTCTTCTCGAGATTTCGACATAGCTGTAGAAACTCATCGCCGTCGGATTCCTTGCTTTGGGTTGACGCGTTATTGTCGACGCGCAGTTCACAGTGGGGGTGGGGCCGCACTAATTAGCGTCCGGTTAATCCCTGCAATCAAGAGAAACGAAAACAGAATCTTTGTTCAAGTGACGGCCCCCTGCTAAATCAGAAGATAGATGCCGAAAGGATTACGTTCTTCCGCATGAAATGAAAGACACCGATACTGAATGAGATGTAAAAGGCATAATTTGGCGATTGTTTCCGATACACATGCGGTCTAAACCTTCATTCTTGAAGCCCCTGTTCGAGCATGGCTGAGAACGAGTATGAGCCAATCGTTGCGCCCAAGGATGCCATGCCAAAAGGTTATGTATTTGTACCCAAGGGTAAGCTGATGATCCTGATGCATAATTATCGAGCTTCTGGTGGCTAATCTCATAAAGGTGATGTGTATGTTACTAGACACTGGTATGATCTTCACATCTGTTCATCAACCTTAAATGATTTCTATATGTTGACAACTCAGTCGTACACGAACACACGAAGCTCATCGTACAGTCTATGTCGTCGAAGGCAAAACTCAAAAGACCCAGGGAATACGCGTGCCAAGCTTCATCTACACACAAGTACAGGAGGATGCGGCAACTACAGCATCTGCCCGCGCAGCCGTCGTCAGCAAGGTGGATGTCTCCCGGGCGAACAAGATACGTTCTGCCTTGAAAATTCAGTTCTCACAGATGCCCGACGACGAAGTGGAAAAGGCGCTTGGGCGTACCCTTGTAAAACGCTCAAAACGTGTCGGGCGATGCGGCACACTTTCATCCGAGAGAATAGCCTTCCTGGCAGTCCAGGCACATGTACGACATGTCCATACGCAGTACGACAAACTCATATATCGTGATGGGCATAGTCAGGAGGAAGCCAGGGAATTGACACTTGACATCGTTAGAGATAAGATGAAGGAATGGGGATGGAACGCACGCAACGGATTTAAATCAAATAAGCCGGACCCGAAAGAGTCGAGGAGGACTGGATCAAGGGAAGTTCAGAAGTCTGGTCCAGAAGCATTGAAGAAGTTGAATCTGAAAGCTTTAGAGAAGTCGAGCTCGAAACGATTGAAAAGACCTGGCTCCAGGGAACCGAAGACTTTGACAACGGCACAAGTCAGAAAACCTAAAGAGAGAGCGTGGAACCAATCGAGCCTAGATGTGATGGAAAATTTGGTGGAAAGACTCCAAGCTTTGGATCCGCAGCACTGATCCATGATCCAAATTTGACCGATTGTTATCGTCTTCGTCCTGAGGAAAACGATCAACGTGCGTTCTGGGCGGTAGCAGAGGCTAGGATAGAGCATCTGCCACAAAATAAATCGATATTGTCGTATGAAGCGGTATAATTCCGGTGCGCCGCGATCGTTTTTGTCGTCATGTGGACTTCTTCGTGCGGGTCTGATATGTGGTGGACAATTACGCAAGGAGAAACGGCTTGCGATCGCGCTTTCTCGGCAGAAATATCTCTGTGGGCCGCGGTGAAGCTCTCCGTGCCATTGCGTGGCTTCAATAGACATACATGCCCTGGGTCTCGTACCGCTCCGCTCAACTCATTACCATGAAAATCACATAACAGCACATCCACCCTCGGTCTTCCCACCTTTCTGCGTTGTTGTCATAGCAGCTGTCTTCGCTATGTCTTCGAGCACTTCCCTACACAACTCCCCAGTTATAGCGCTGCACTCCGCATATCTATCTAATCTCATCTCTTGTGCGATCCGTACTGCCTCCTGAGGTATGACACTCTCCTTATTTGTTTCAGTCCACTCTTGTCTTAGGTCTCTTTTCAAGCCAAGTAGCATCACGGGTAACGCTTCATCGTAGTTGAAATGTGACTCGACGACTCTCTTCCAACGATCTTGCACAGATTCTAGAGTTTTTCTCCGAGCAATATCGTAGCACATTATGATGAAATCTGGTTTGAGGAGAGTGTAGCTTTCAGGACACGAGGTATCATAGAAGCGAAAGCGGTATGGGCGATTGTACATCGAAATATCAAATTGAAAGGGCTGATCTAGATCACGAAGCTTTGGCAGAGAATAAGGCGGAGGTGCATCGCCTTCATCTTGGTATCGAGATCTGCCCATCGACAGGCGGCTGGAAGCTCTATCAGCATAGGCGTTCAGAGCGACTTCAACTCGTGGAGGGCATACGAGAGGAAGCTAGACATGCCAACTTCAGTGTCCCCAAGCAGGAGGATCTCAACCTCAGGCGTTTCTGGTGAAATTGAACCCATCTTGACAGCTACGATGTATCACGCATCAAGACAGGCTATCGCACTAAACAGTGATATCAATGTGCCTGACCGGGAAAGTCGAGGAAGCTCTGCGCGCGTTGGCTACCTAGGTATTAGTAGGAATTATCGTTCACTTCACCTACCTGGCATCAG
This sequence comes from Pseudovirgaria hyperparasitica, assembly GCF_010093815.1. Classification (NCBI taxonomy): domain Eukaryota; kingdom Fungi; phylum Ascomycota; class Dothideomycetes; order Acrospermales; family Acrospermaceae; genus Pseudovirgaria; species Pseudovirgaria hyperparasitica. The sequence goes on from NW_022985568.1 coordinate 186,537, forward strand.
CCCGCCGGGCTCCCTTGGCAGCCAACCCTGTCTCCACTTACACGTGCAGGGGTAACACTCTGATAGCTCTTCCCGCAAACGCACGTGCCGCTCATTACTACGTCATCGCTACAGCTGTGTAAACAAGGCAGTCATGGATGTTGTACATAGCATCGTCACAATCGCGTTGTGCGCGCCACAAGAGAACCTGGATTCTCTGTAAGCTCAAGACGTATAAAGCTCGCGCGCAAACGGCCATCTTCAACCGCCACATCCCATCATCATCCAAGTGAGCACACCCCAGATCTAAATTCCCCACAAAATAAGAGCAACCGTTAGATCAACACGCCGACTAACGTTTACCAGTCCAGAAGAATTTCTTCACAGTAAACAAAGCCATAATTATTCCTTCTATCAACGTCTTACGTGCCGAATAGTAAGTCTAGCGCAGTGTCTTCTTCAATACTCATCGACCAACATTAGAGCACAGATCGCAATGGCTGCAATCATTTCCTCAATAAAGGACCTCATCGCTTCCATATTTGAGGTCATCGGCTCCATCTTCAAGACTGCTTTCAATGCCGTGGAAGGTATTCTCCGATTGGCCGTCAACACGGTCATGTCGGTCGTCAATATGTTCCTCGACTTGATCACAGGATCATTGAAGGCGATGGGAAGTGTCGGAGAGTTCATCCTCGGTACGTACACACGCAAATGCTAGCATTTGCCAGCTCGGTCGCGTATGATAATAATACTAATGCTTGAGTAGGCAATTTCTTCGCGATTCTCATAGTGGCTGTTGGAATTTTCGGGTTCATCGCCTACCAAAACCGCCAAGGCAATTCTATCAAAGTTGGCAACAAGAAGCTTAACTAGATGTCACAATTGTAGTGCATACAGAGATCCTCAGAGATCCTTCTCGCTGGCATCTACTTTGTATTGTACCAATGGGATGAAGTGGGTGATCGAAGGTATAGCAGGCGTTCTGGCAATTTTTATCAATAAAGACAACATGATCTCTGCGTCAAGCTTTGGTCAAGGCGACTCGAAATATATATGCGTTTATATGTCTCAACTGCCAAGGTGTCCAGCTCCAGATATACATCGAACCCGGTCCGGATCAGGACGACTCGGGGCTGCACCGGCCCTCCACCCGCTCTCTCCGCACGCTAGACGGACTGTGCAGATCAACACCAGGTTCGCAGGGAGCTCCGAACGCGGGGCTTGTTACTTCAAGAACAGGTGCCTTCACGTTACCCTGTATCCCCATACGATTGCGAGGTATCGAGAGCCACGGTTCCATTCGATTGGTAGGGGTCGAGTACGGCACAGTGGAAAGTTGGAGTTGAGTTGAGGGGCTGCTTACCGGGCTGTAAAAACGGGATCATACCATTCGGCTGCTCTACATGTTAAATACCCTTGGTCTCTCAGGCTGCTGGTTTGATTTCAAATGATTCTGTACTTCACATCGCTCCGTCCACATCATACCATATCATAATTTCCTAGAATGTCCTCCTTCATCATCAAAGACGCCCGTGTCTTCACAGGCCGCACCGTCTACGAAACCGGCTACGTCCATGTTGCGGACGGTAAGATCGTCGCAGTTGGTGAAAACGAGCCCACAGACACATCTCCAGATCTCCATGTCATCTCGAGACCAGGCCACACGCTCCTTCCCGGACTGATTGATTGTCATGTACACGCCGACAAAGGTAACGAGAATGCACTGTACCAAAGCATCAGGTTTGGCGTTACAACGGTTTGTGATATGCACAACGAGCCTTGGAACATCGAGAAGTTGAGGAAGTTAGCGGGAAGCTCCAAAGAAGTGTCTGACCTGAAGGCGGCCGGGTTGGCGGCAACAGTAGATGGAGGCTGGCCCATGCCGGTAAGATGAGACAACTTAGGATGTCTTTCCGTGCGATATCTAACGTCTAGATCAGGTTGTTACTGCCCACGACAAATCTCAGGAAACGCTCGACGAGATCAAAACCTGGCCAAAACTCAAGAATGAAGAAGACGTTGAAACATATTTGGACTCGAACGTTGGAAACGGCGCGGACTTCATCAAGCTCATGAACGAGTCAGGATCCTTCATGGGCAAGGTGTTTCCTCGGCCTTCACCAGCTCTTCAAGCCGCACTCGTCCGTGGTGCACATGCTCGCGGACTTAAAACTACCGCGCATGCACTGTCTCGCGATGATACACTCGGCATACTTCGCGCAGGAACTGATGGTCTGGCCCATACATTCGTAGACAAACCGATCAACGATGAAATCGTCGATGCTTTCAAGACAAATAACGCGTGGCTAAACCCAACACTCAGTACCATCGGCAGCATGTGCTCAGAAGGTAAGGCAATGCAGCATCAATATGCCCATGACCCACGCATTCAAAATCTATGCGCCACTGCAGAGAGAGAGAAGACATGCAAGTGTTTGAGCATGGCAACTGAGTCTTGTAAATGGGAATATGCATTTGGTGCAGTGAAGAAGCTCAAAGCCGAGGGCATTGATATCGTGTGGTAAGTCTTGCTCTCGCTGTCTCACTCGATGAAAATCCGAACTGACATACCGATAATAGTGGCTCTGACTCTGCTGGACCTGCACTGGGTACCGCATATGGACTTACAATGCACCAGGAACTAGCTCTTTTCGTGCAGAAATGTACATTCTCACCAGAAGAGGCCCTCCGAGCTGCCACGGCGACCATCGCTGATCGGTTCGGCTTCAATGACCGTGGCGTTTTAGAAACCGGTCGCAGAGCCGATCTCATGCTTGTGGAGGGCAATCCCCTCGAAGATATTGACAATACCCTGAACCTAAGAGGTGTATGGCGTGAAGGCCATTTGCATAGTATCTGGACTGAGAAGAAAGCCTAAGGCTCGATGAAGCAGAAATAGATCGGCCGTGCGAACAGGGGCTTTCCTTTACTTGTATATGTCTGTCTTCGGTACGAGTCTTCTCTCATTTCCTTCAATGAACTGGTGTCGCAGGAGTTTGTTCTCGTCCGGGTGGATTAGCCGATCGCGTCGTTCCAACACCACTTGCAAGTAGTTCCAAACGACTAGCTTGCACCCGGTGCTTCTTCATCGCATCTACCCATTCCTCTTCAGACTCGCACTCTGCAGCATTCTCCTCATCGGAATCGTCTAAGAGCGCAAGCATCATGCTGAAGTCACCACCAAGTCTACCTAGACTACCACCGCAGTACAAAACCTGCGTTAGCAAACTGTCTCTTGAGGACCGGTCTTGCACGTTTGGAAGATACTCTTTCAGAGTGTCGAACAGAAGATCGACCAGGTATGAGGGAAACGTCGCCAGCGCGGATGGTACATGATGGAGTGGGGAATTTCGTATGTGCGGCTCTCCTGGTCCGTTAGGCTCGGTCGACGTGCTTGGACCCAGTACTGCTGACGGAAAGATGCTTCTATACATAGAGATCATTGCGAAGCTTTGCTCGCGAAATATCTCAATGTACCTTTTGAGATACCGTTCCGTCTGTTGGCCGCCGGACCATTTGTCCGCTGCCTCAGTCATGCTGCCCTTTCGCTGTAGACGCTGCTGTGTTTCCTGGTCTGCGAGTTCTCGCAGAGGTTCCAAAGCTTCAAGCATAGAAAGCAAGTTCGATAGTCTGCAAATAAGGAAAACCGCACCAAGGTCTCCCTCAGCGGTCCCAAAACTGGCGTTATTGCTCTGCCCGTAACTTTCATCGAGCTCCGGGGCTACTCTCCGTAGCCAGCCTACCGTCCTCATAGCTGCTGCCAACTTAATGCCTTGTCCTTGTAAGCTTGATATGAGATTACTGGTCATGGTTTTCATCTCCTGTTCTGCTTGACCCGATATTGCTTGGACTAACTTCAGGTTCGGATATAGAGCATTGAGTCGTTTGATGTGTGCGTGCAGGTCGAGAGCAGAAGCATAATTCGACCCGGTAGCGCTGTTACTTCCTGCATTGATGGAAGCCGATGCAGAAGACGTAGAAATTGTAGACGAAAGCAAAGTAGGAAGATCCAATATATCCGAAACGCGGTCGACATTTCTTGCAAGAAGCATGGCTTTCTTTCTGTGATCCAAAATTGGGTTTTCAGATGCTTTACTATATTTCTCGGCGAATCGCGCCGCTGTGCTCTCAAGCTCAGGCAATGACTCGCCTAATGTTGTTGTGTTTATGCCTAATTCTGGTATGACTTCACATAGTCCGGCTAGATGGTCCGCCGAAGAGATGATGGACTTGTGCGATCGTTTCGAAAGTGACTGGAGTGATCGAAGGATTGATTGTGAGGTTTGGGTGAGCGATTGGGCTTCGGTCGACGTCAATGAGGAGAGCGGAAGCGTCGTAAGTCGCGACAGGTACGAAGATGTTACTGCATCTTTAGGAGGAGGGCGAGAAGCGCTCTCGTCACTCTGAATATCGAAGTGCGGAGTAAGCAGTTCATAGAGATGATCGGCCATTTCTACAGAACGTCCCAGTCTTCGTGAGCTTTCAAGTGTGAAAGAAGATATTTCACATGCAACAGCCCGAGAGATGGTTTTGATGGATGGATCCATAGCTCCACACCCCACTCTACTCCAGGCTCCGCGCGCCGTATAATAGTCTTTGACACTCGATCAGAACTCTTGATTCACCTGCAACCCCTTCTTGCGCCAGTAAAATGTTAGTTCTACGATATGGTTTGGACTGTTACTAAAAGGCTTCTAGATAGCTCATTCCGGCACACAAGAGTACGCACCTCATCAACCGATCCGCATTGCCGCACGCGGCGCTCCCTCATAAAGCCCATGAGCTCTCCACATTTTCTCTCGTAACCTACCTGGTGTTGAGCAAGACGGAAAGGGCATTGCCCATCAGACTGCTTTGGCAGATATGGCGGCGCATGCTAAGGTTATCTGCGTAGATGATGCTTGCGCCCACGCGGACGACTCTCTTCAAAGAGGTATTGTACAGCGCACACACACCGATGTTGATAGCCACGAACCCGATCCGCAAAGAGACTACCACGAAAACATTACTTGTGACGTATCAATCAGTATTTTCGATTATGCTTTGTTCCTACGGTCAGGCATCCCGCCCAAAGATTCCGTTCTCATAACATGGCAGACTCAGTTGAGAACGGAGCTGATACCGGAGTCCAAACTAATATTACTCGATCGGCCCTTTATTATCGGAGATACTGTCAAGCGACACTTGAGAGACCACATGGCCGGGATGGTGATAACCTATGCTACGTTCTGCACACTGATCCCGAGCGAAGGCATGCTCAACGGGGACTACGCCGGTAGTATCGATAAGAAGTTCATCCGACAGGTGCCGGCAAAAGAGCTAAAAAACGTACACAAATTTCGAGAAGGAGATTTAGTTGTGTATCACGACTGGCTCGGCTTAATTGAAGATTGTGAAGACACAGTTACAATACGTCTATGCAACAACAGCGTGGTAACCATCGAGACTCCGGAGGAATTGGGATCTCACGCCCTTGGTGATCGCTTTAGTACTGGTGACTCTGTCTCGGCGAAGAAAGGTTGCCTGCGGCGAGGTCGGTGGATTTTTGGCGCCTATGACCCCAACATTGAACCTAAAGGTATCATAGTCGACACATCAACAATAAGTCTTAGTATTAGTTGGCTTTGCAGAAGACTTCGATCTGCAAGTCTTGATGCCACACTTGAAACCTTTCAAGCAATCAACGAGCCTTCGGAAGTACTGAGCGGGGATGATCTCGAAGATGTAGTGAGCTATGACTGCCAGTACCCTCAGACGCCTGGCCCACATCACCACGACGGGTACCAGCATGATGATCTACACCTTGGGGAGAGGGTGCGATTCAAAGATCTTACTGGAGCAGCGGTCAAATACGACGGCACACGATCGACAACGGATGGACAGCCACAGGGCAAGCTACAACGTGTTGACCCACGGTCGATGCCTTCCCAAGGCTTTGACATCAACGTCCTACTCGTGACAGAAACGCGTACACATGTTAAAGTCCTCTGGCAAGATTATACGATCACGGAAGAACTAAGTACCGACTTAATTCCTGACTCTAATTTCGACCTTGAGAATGAAGTGTGGCCCGGTGATGTGGTTTGTACAACGGAGTCCAAGACTGAGCCCACGGAAGGCGAGCCAGACTGGGGCAACCGGCCCAAGAGAATTGGTGTAGTTCAGGCGGTACAACCCGTGGACAGAATTGCCTCAGTGAAGTGGTTCGCTGATTCTGAGGTCCGGATTCTGAATAACGATATCATGCCTGGCTATCGTCTGGGTGAGCTCTCGGCAAATGCAGAAGACGTCAGTATGTATGATATTCAAGCAACGCCTGGGTTAAATCGCAGCCGAGGAGACATTGTAATGATCCACTCGGGGTTTATACCTGCGGAAACGGGTATCGAATGGCTTGGGGAAGTTGTCGACATCCGACTAGATGGCAAATATATAGTTCGTCTTGGTCTTGCACAGCCGCCTCGAGAGGTAACTCTGGGTATTCAAGACGTAACGCTGGCATATTCACGTCTGCTGGACTCAGATGACCACGGATCTGGGTATTTATCTGACACAACATACGATTCTTACTTTACCGAAGATGAACACATGCAAGATACCTTCAGCGACGGCGAGTATTTCGACATGTGGTATGAGAATGAGGACGGTACGCGAGCTACTGTAGATGACAGTGGAGACGGCTGGACTACCGAGGACGATACAGAATCAGTCGACGAAGAAGGAGATGTTGCGATGAGATCAACTAAACCCAGGTCTGAGCGCGAACACGACATGGCTGATGTCCATCTACGATCGGACTCAGAACCAAAAGGGCATTCAAATACTTCCCATGATACCGATTTACAATCAGCTACAAGCCCAGAGCTCTCCTCGCAAGTGAATGCCCCGCCATCATTTAAGATCCTTGAAGGCTCTCCTCCATCGAATCACCACTACCTCTCCCAACCACTAGTCATGACTTCTCCCGTTCGAATGCGTCGGATTCTAAAAGAACACAAGATTTTGCGCTCTTCACTCCCAGAAGGCATCTTTGTGCGCACGTGGGACACTCGCCTCGATCTAGTCCGCGTGCTGATTGTCGGTCCCGTAGACACGCCTTACGAATACGCTCCTTTCATAGTCGACTTTCACTTCACAAACTCTTATCCCTCGGACTCTCCCCAGGCTTTCTTCAATTCTTGGACCAATGGATCTGGTCCTGTCAATCCAAACCTCTACGAAGATGGTAAGATCTGTCTATCGCTTTTAGGGACGTGGCACGGCGATGAGAAACATGAAAATTGGAGTCCTGCTCGATCAACGTTCCTGCAAGTCCTTGTGAGTCTACTAGGACTCGTGCTGGTGAAAGAACCATACTACAGTAAGTCTCCTCAGTCTCAAGCCATGTAGGTATTGGCTAAGTTGTGGATAGATGAAGCAGGCTACGAGAGCCGAGCAGGGACTGAGGAAACAACAATCGCCTCGAAGCGATACTCTGAACGTGCTTATTTCCGCTCTCAAGGGTTTATTGTCCATGCACTCACACACCCGGTCAGCGGCTTCGAAGACGTGATTCAATGGCTCTACCTCGATACCGAGCCCGGTAGTCCAAAGCTCCTAGACCACGCAATCGAGGCATGCAGAAAAGCCATCACGGAAAGCGAGGCGGCAGAATCTCCATTGGAGGTCGATGGATTGCGGAAGATAAGTGCGGGCGCCGTCATTCAGCTTCGGCGGCAGCTGGACTCTTTGGAGAAGCTCAGGGCGTAGGGAGTGCCTATATGAGGCTATCGTGCGCTGCGCACTTTATTGATTGCATCACCGGGCGTACGTGTAGATACCTTGTCGGAGACAGTTATTGTTTCTCGTTCGCTAGAAATACATTATTTGACAGCCATACCATACCGTCTCTGTCGCTGTGCCAGTGCAGACAGATCCCATGATTTACTCAGTGTATGTGTGCTGAGTGCTGTGGTGCTGCAGAGGGCTGTTTCGACACGAATCCTTACGCAAGATTCCAATACCCAAGGAAGGCTTCTATTATTGATTTAACTCAATAATCATAATGACTGTTGCTGAGTCTGCAAGCAGCGTGGCTGTGCGATAGTTTCACAATGCTGGCGCTTACTGCTGACCTCCTTGCCTTCATCTCATTCAGGCACAGTCACACGTTGGTTAGCTCTAGCCCGCTGCGGGCTGCCGGCTAGCTGCCGCTATGCAATGCATCATGCACGGCGGGAGGAGGCAGCGCAGTGCGACCGGCCTGCGCCTGACGTGAGACAAGATTGGCAATGTTTATGCGCGTGTAGGTTTGTTTGCTCAAGCGTTAGAACTGAATTCGTTGGGATGTTGGATCATGCTGTGTTGTGTTGTGACATGGCAGAATGAAGAGATGTATGACTAGGAGGCGAGCGCGCGCAGCGGGCAAAGGACGAGGACAGACTTTGAGGCATCTATGTTTCTGACTCGATAAGATGATATGGGCTGTGAGAATTGATGTGGTGCGTTCCCTGTGCCACAGTAATCCTCGTTCAAGTAATACATGCAAAGAGGTATAGATGGTAACAAACTTGCTGTTGTTCGACTAATGCTTGAGTGTAAAGCGAATACACTTGTATCCCGAAAGAAATCTAAGTATGCTGCTGGATATTGTTTGTCTATCAGAAATGTGATCATATGCACTTGATCAATCTTATCGAGTCGGCTCAAAAATAAGCGTTGGTTGGAAGGGGCGCAGAGATGGCTGTGAGTACTGCAGGATGTAGGGCATGCTAGACATTCATATTGTCGTGTGACCAGATTCAAGGCATGGCCGCCGATGAAGTTGATAAACATGGAGTTTGGACGTGAATCCGTGTTGCATGGATAATATTAATTATCTATAGCTCTGGAAAGCCTAGAAAAGCAAGCCGAATGTGGGACACGGGCACGTGGTGTGTATGCGGGATTATGGCCAGAGCCGGCCGTGGACTGGGTGAACACGGGTGAACACGTTGTCAACGATTATATCCATAGGAGACTGGTACAAGTCTGATGCGTTTCATTTTAATGAACAACCTGGAGTGATTATTGATTCGGCATGCCGGTACTGGTACTGGTACCCTCACTGGCACGCTTTCGCAATGCCGCTGGAAGCTTCTCGGATGCCGACTTGTGGATCCTGCGGCGTTATGATATGACGTGCTTGGTGGAGTTGCTCTTGGACTCTTCGGTTCGTCTCTTGATACACAGAGATAAGAAATGCACCCTGCGGTCTCGAATGACACTGACGTTTCCCAGAATATCGCCTTCCTTCGCGCAGCCAAGTGTTGTTATGATGCTAATACCAACACCAGGATCGATGGCCCCCCACTTAAAAAGAGCCTCATGCGGCTGTTTTGCGAATCACGAGGTGGTCATGGATTTTAGTTATGATGATCGTGTGGAGCACATATTAATCCCCGAATATGTTTAGCAAATGTTTGAAACATGACGACAGTGGATCGTTCCACTAACATCCGTCACCTAATAATGACGTTACTAGGATGAAAAGATGCAGCGATGCAGTTCCATATCAGCTGGTGTATATTTCTGCGCAGGACCTGTCGTCGGGTAATGGAAAATGCTATCGCGATTAAATTGCTGATAACCTGCGCGACATTGTGTGAACGGACCTTTGTGGAGAAGGATCCACGACGTGAAACAGAACCTGAGGACCCGCAACGTGGTCTGGAGAAAAACGGCGACGGCATGCGTGGTAGCAATGTTGGTACCAGACCAGGGTCCACTGGGGCCTGTCGAGAAGGCGCGAAAATGGCTTCGAGAAATCGAACTACCGAGTTTACAGTAACTGATGGACATATGTTGATCATTCTTTAGTACATCCGTGCCTATCACTAAGCCTGTGGTACTCAGCGATGCGATTAGGTAGATCATAGAAGAGCAGCAGTGGCCTCATACGTCAGATAAAGTAAGTGTGAAAAGCGCGCATTAGCGAATGGTATAACGACCTATGGGCCTTGCAATGAACGGACAAGTAGGTTATGAGCGATTTGTTATCGTCAGGCCGCGACTTCTCAGGGTATCATGATCATGTTGGACTTGCGGGGATGCACTTATCTAGAGTCTAGTAGTGGAGCAGGGCGAGCTGAAGATGAAACAAAGGATGGTCAGATACGAGGAGTAGCATGGTACGTACACGAGATGAAGAGAGCATGAAGTTGAAGTAAAGTAAAGTCGTAGTAGGCAGCCAGGCGAGAACAACGATACGCGATAGCAACAGTGAATTCAATGAGGGATCTATGGTTCTAGTCCCGTCACTGTACTATGTATGTACTGCAAATCGCCCGCTTGAGCAGAGGCCTACACACCAAGTGGATAGCGTGCATGACGCTCTAGCATTTTTTCTTTTCAATCCATTACTCTTGTAGGCGCAGAATTTCACTCTCGCCTCTGTTGTCATCGCTATCTGTACGCAACGACGGGTAGCGTACACGAGCACACAAAGCAGGGCGCCGCTTCGTCGACCCACGAGAGAGACGCCAAAAAAGAGACAAAGGGCGAGGAAAAAGATGGCAAGGTGGCTGATTATAGATTCACGTGGCGTTCCGAAGACAAACGTGGGAATGTGCTATAATTATCCCAGGAGGACATACATAGTATAACTACTCACGCACAGCCCCCACAGCGATCGCCGGCCCCTGGTCCTGGCTGGTGGTGGGCACTGATGACACAGAACAACACAAGGGTCCGAAAGACTACGCTGCATTCCAAGCTCACTGGTCGTCTTCTAATACTTGCTAGATGTGTACGCCGACTATGTATGTCCTTATGCACAAGTGTATGTACAAGAGCTTCAGGCATTAAATCCCTTGCCTGCTCTGCTTGGCCGCTCCCGTCTTTAGTCCAAACCTCTCGATCCTTGGGACGTCAGATAATGTATATTTGGTACAGCCAACATTGCTCTCTTATTCCGGACTTGTTATTTTCTTGTTGTTTCCTCTGCGCGTACTACTCTTGATCTCCACTCTGTGCTTACCGCTTACCTACCGTGGAGCATGTATCGAAATAGTTCTACAGCGCCTTGATCGTTGCCGCAAACAGTAATCAACGCCCCATCCAACTGTCATTTCTTCATCATTCCTCTGCTGTCACGGGATTGCGGCGCCCCTCAGCCTACTCATCCAAGCTTTGACCTTAGTTCATTATGGCATCTAAAATCGGATCCCACTTGGCCACTTGTTCCAATCCACTGCCTCCCAATACAGCCTCCGGAAAAGATTCTATAGCACCACCCGGGTTAAAAGTAGCAGGCCTTTCGACCGATGCATCTAAACAAAAACCGAAACGGAGGAGTCTGAACATTTTTCCACGTCGAGGTAGCTATAACGACAGCGATCACAACACAACACCAACAAGATCCCTTACAATGAACCAGTCAGGCCCCAAATTGAAAAGATGGAGGCTTGGGAGGAAGAGCACCGACGACCACTACTCAAATAACCAAAGGAGTTCAGGTTCCAAGGAGACCATCATACACGCTGTACCGACCAGTGATGTTCCATCAAGGCCTACCAGGACGCCTTACCAGTCTGTAGAAAGACTACCTCTACCGGCACCCGACACCGAACACAAACCTCTCCCTCCTGTACCAATCACCCACTCACCATCCCCTTCGCCGGGCCTCAGGACGTTCTACCAAACCGGATCAGTCAACTCATCATCGGTTTCATTGACTCACGTTGATCAGTCCAGGATGTCTATCAGTCGGAAAGCTAGAAGGAAGGAGGAGGTCATCGGCGTATACAAGAACGGGAAGGTCAAGTGGAATTCAGAGCCACATATACCTTTCGTGCAGCGGCCACAGGATGCTTTCGAGAGGAGACCCGATGGTCATCACACCTGGTCACATCCCTCATCACCGGCATCGAAGAGATCGAGCCGTCCCAAAATCCAAGTAATCATCCCAAGTGACCAGAGGCAACAACAATTCCCATGTCTGTATCATACAAAGGCACCGATTCAATCTGCGAAAGCTGAGTTCTTGCACTCTTCGGGATCTGGACGCACCATGCCAGTGCCATTCGAGTCCGAGTCGGTGCCACCTGTTCCACCCATGCCTCAGAGCAGATCTGTCAGGCCATCCACTCAAACGTCAGTGTACTTGGAGAAGATGGAACACGTATTGAAACCAAATCACCAAAGATCAGAAAGTCGACCATCGGACTGCTCGGACTCCTCGTCCAATGCGAGCCATTCCTCAGTCTATAGTAGTCAGTCTTCTATGACAAGTATTGAGGATGAGGAGACCAAGGCCGTGTGGACACCACCAAACGATATGCTGATCAGTCTTCACGAGAGACCTGATAGTATAGGAGGTTTCTCCATCCAGTCACCTGTAGGCGCAGGCATTTTCGACCAGACAAACACCGAATCGGGGTATGACGCAGTAAAGCCCAAGCGACCAGCCAGCCCAAATAGGCAAGTACAAGTGGCAGTGCCTTCACTTCGGCTTGTCTCGCAGCAGGTGCAGGGAAAGCCATCGATGAAATCGCTGCGTCAACCTTCTGGCATAATACGTCGCTCATCCTCCAGGAGCACGAACACGAATAGTAAACGATTGTCCTCGTCAGCTGTGCGTCTAGACCTTATTGGCGCCATCTTCAACCATGAAAGGCTGTGTGCTCCCAGTCCAACCTTGAGCGAGGCTGCCCATGACCTTAGGGAACACCTCTCTTCCATCACCGACTCTTCTCCATTCCAGTGGGACGAGTGGATTGCTTCGTACGAAGGACGGACCTGTATCGATGACGAGCAATCTCCTGTGCGCCTTTCGACCACCGTCGAGGAAGACGAAGACGAAGAGCCGTCCGCGTCACCAGGTCCCCCACCTGCATTGCCTAAACGCTCCTCTAAGCGACTAACTGTCGCCTCACCTCATAAGTCGACCAGTAATGCTGACCCCGAAACATCGAATTCCGCAGAACGTACAAACAGTTCTTCTCCATACTCCTCGTCATCTTCTGGATCTCCTAAATCTCGCTGTTCTCAAACGAGCAGAAAGAGTCTGGCTCTGCGTCTGCGTATTCCCTGTAACAAGTCACCCATGCCTCAAGAGATCAGACCACTACCACCTGCCACGGTCGACGCGGTTCAAGATGATGGTACGGCAGAGGAGGCCCGCTTACAGCGTGAACGTGATATTTCAGCTGAACAGGCTGAAGCTGTGATCCTACGAATTTTCGAGTCTCTTAATAGTATCAAGGACCTCTATGCAACAGCTGCCCTGAACCAGGGGTTTCGCCGGATATTCAAAGACCATGAAATGCACCTTCTACGGACCGTCCTGAAGAACTCGTCGCCGCCAGCTTGGGAGCACAGGGAGTTATGCCCACCTCCACGACTTGATTCTGATAGTGCTGTTCCAGTACCAGAGCATACTCCTCAATCTTACCTAAGGGGCCATCGCTCTGATTACCACACCGTCTCTGCTCTCAAAGCATCAATCTTAGAACGCTGCCAGTCCTTTCTGCGTCCTGCAACCGTGAGCGCATTGAAAAGCAAGGTCGCAACAGAGTCATCTGATGTTGACGATGCCCTTTGGCGTCTCTGGACATTCTGCAAGATCTTCGGTTCTGATAAAGGCCGTGAAGAAGATGTCGCTGCTCAGATGGATTGGCTTGATGGAGGTATCGTCTTCCACCAGAAGACCTGTGACGCTACCTTGACTGCGAACGCTTTTGATGTCGGTGGTGTACTTGGTAATGCCCCTGACACCTTTGCCATGGGTAATGTTGGCGGCCTATCAGCCGAGCAACTACTTGATATGACTGAAATGTGGAATTGTCTGTCAGTCCTTCTGCAAGGCATACTTGGTCACACTGAAGAGGCACATCAGCACGGTATTTATGACAGCACCGGCGTACGCGAAGGCGATGTTGATGGAGAGGAGCACATGCTCGAGGAATGGCAATATTACCTCCTGACCCTTGGGCTTGACACCATTCTAGAAGTTGGCACAACGAAGCCTGACTCCTTGTTCGCCATCGCATCTATGAAAGGATGGACAACTTGGTCCCCACCTGCGAACGGTGGAAGTAGAGCAACATTCATAAAAGAGGCACTCGCCCGCACATACGAGAAGCGGATCACCACCGTTGTCCCTGCCGTCCAACAAGAAGCTAAAGAGCAAAAAAAAGAAGCCCACAAAGCGCACATCGCAAACCTACAGAGCGAGATTCGACATCGCAAGCAATTAGGCGACACGCGCCAGGTCACAATGAGCATGGAGCGCCCCATGTCCGAATGGGAGAGCATGGTTGACCACCTCATAGCACAGAGTCCCTCCATCATGGACTCACCAACACTGGGTCGAAACATCCCCCCGGTTCCCTCTCTTCCATTCAAATTCGACAAAGCAGCCAAGCGGGCCTCCAAAGCCGCTGCCCATCCTCTCAAGCAAGTTAACAAGCCATCATATCCAGCTCTGTCCTCGGTTACACCCCAACCACCCAAAGACAACCTCTTCCACCAACAGCTGCCTTTTCGTCAATCTAATTCAACACCGGTGACCCAAACATCCCGCGGGCAAATCCATAGCCACCCCGTTATGACCAATGGCGCCGCAAGATCCTCGACAAGCTTCTCCCGCCCGTTGAGTACTCGCCCGGATCTTCCCGTCCTTCAAATCCATACCGACCACAACCCCCTTCGTCGACCAACGATGCAAAAACGCGTTTCCAACCAACATCCTCTGCAGCGCGATATTGCAAGCAGAGACCCAGCCACGAACACAGCCGATAAGGCAATTTATCGGATCGTGGAGATGGGATTCACAGCAGAGCAGGCAAAACATGCGTTGAAGGTGACGGATATGGGAGATGGGTTGCGGATCGATCGCGCGGTAGAGTTGTTGCTAAGAGAGAGTAAGTGACGATGCCGACTTAAGAATGAGGGTGTGCCCAGGAGAGGGCGAGATGTAATATTGTGTGCCCAGTTGTCTTCTCAGCGGTTTGGTTTCGGCGTCCAGGGCTTGACCACGATATATCCCTTCTTTTGACTTGATATTGTGCCATCTCCTATGTTCGAGAGCGGAGATACCCGTGCTACCAGTCGTAGTCTTTCATAATTTTTTGATTTGTTTTAGGAATGAACAGAAATGTGAATACACAACGCATCGATGCTACAAACACTCTGCTTAAGATGCCCATGAGATTATAACCAGATATAGTTTGTTGGTCGAAGTTTAAAGAGTTGGGTATCTATCGCATTCGCTATGCAACCAAACCACTCTATCAACTGTGACACATATGCATATATATATACAAGCCTAGGTCGCCTCTTTTCCTTTTATACATGCATCGCACGGTGTGCTATCTATCTTACAGAAATGCCGAATCGACAAAAACTCCAGCGCTATGCAATGTCAAAGAAATTGACGACGGACCGTCTGTCTTTCCTCTTCGCCACAACATCTGCGACGGCAACAGGACGCGTCTCCTGAAGGCTCACTCAGGCTTCTTGACTCCCTTATGCCCGGCTCCCGCACTGCCAGGCCACTTTCCAAACATATCATCATGGCCCTGTCCGAGGCCGGCCGCCGGCGCCGCCCCCTTGCGCGCCCGCTCCGTCTCTCTCAACCGTCTCTCCCAGCCCCTGACATTGCGCTCCTTCTCCTTTGCAATCTCGATACTGCGCGGCGTTGTACCGGCGCCAAGCTCGGTCCGGCTGAGCGCAATGCGCCGCCCGTGCTCGCCGTACATGCTGACGCGCTGCACCTTGCGCAGTTTCTGGATGCCCCACACGCACACGACGATGCCGCAGACGGTGCACCAGAGACTGACGCCGGGGAAGCCGAGGTCTGATTCCTCGATGAAGTTTTTCAGATTCATGCCGTACAGCGCGGCGACGAACGTGCCGGCGGTGATGCCGAGGGTGAAGACGGAGAAGCGGAGGTCGAGCAGCATGAGCGAGTTGCGGTTTGCGTCGAGGATGGCCTTGACGATCTCTTCGGTGTTGCGGATGTTGGAGACCAGGTTCTCGGCTGCTTGGACGATTTCGTCGGCGACTTTGTGGTACGATTCGAGCAGCATCTCGATGTCGGTATGGTCGTCGTCTTCCTCGCGCTGCACACCCTGCGATTTCTCGGTGAGGTACATGGAGGACAGGTCATCGTCGGCTTCGAGGATCTCGGTCAAGGCGTCGCGGACCAGGCGGGCTCTTTGCTCGAAGGTGCCGAGCTTCTTGGAGTACATGAGCAGATAGCGTAGTTTATCGCGGTCGATGTCTTCTTCCAGATCGCGCAGCACTCGCACGACAGGTTGGCTGACGCCTTCGAATTCGCTCTCGAGGCTGTTTGTAACAGAGAGAAGGCAGGCTTCGAGGGCGCGGAACTCATAGGCTAACGTCCCATTTTGAGGTGATTCCTTTTGTCGCAGCTTTTGGTCTATGTCGTACATGAAAGAGGATTGGTTGTAGGAGTCAGTTGTGCCGTATGCATCGAATACTAGGACGCGGTCATGTTTTATAAGAACGCGGAGGTGGAGCAGGTTTAAGAGGATGGCAGACGGTCGAATGAGGACGTGAGGGAGAAGGGAGGAATCGATTTTTCGCAGATCGCGTGGTAACAATCCGTACTATAGTTTTCGTGAGCTTCAAATTGCTGGGGCCTTTGGTCGTAGTCTTACCTTTGCGATCAAATCGGTCTTTTTGAACTCTCCGTTGACCAATGTAACATTCCCATGTTCGTCAAATTCTGTGCATCGCAGTCTCTGGTCATTCGTCGCCCGTAACCTTCGTCTGAGCGCATCGTTGCTGTCGTCGAGGAAAGCCGGGAGCGGCGAGTGTCCAGCGGTATGAGGGTCGTGGGAGCAGTCATTATCCTTTACCCAGAAAAGCCGACGTAGTTTTGAGAGTCGTAGATTGAAGAAGTGGCGGCGTTGACAAGATAGCAGTATACCCGGCTTTCTACATCCTGTAATGCGCTGTCGCAGAGTATATTGGCTCTCTTTATGGTGAACTGCTGGATCTGAAACCGGTCCTAGGGAAGGCCTGCATGTAGCATGAACGGAGATGTTACGACATCCGTTGATTCTCAGGGTCCGCTGCTGGAAAGCAGCATTGTAGAACCGGCCGCTTGCTAATGTAGTCGACTCGAAATGGGCTTCGGTCTGCGCCCGTAGAAAGTGTAAAAGGGAAGGGGAAGGCGAAGCTCGAGGTACCGATGTTGGCTTCATTTCTCTGCTCGAAAAATACTGTAGCTGGAATACCAAGCCATGAATTACGAGCACAGATGGACGCAACGCAACGCGGATGGAAATACTTGAGACGCGGTGTTGCGACGAATCCATTGCTCCAAATTATTTTCTCAAACGCCGACGTCACATGACGGTTTAGCACGGCCGTATTTCGAGATTCTTCAATTGCCGGTTCTACATGATTAACACCCGTATAAGATAGTTCGAGAAGTACAGATGACAGCGCCGCTTGCGCTACTCACAGTCAACCTAGATGAGTCTTACCAGTCGACCGCCAACCCTGCGCATTCATGCACCAACGCCTACAACGGTCTCGTACACAGTCTCCACTCGACCGTACCCAGATACTTTCCCCCTGCTCCTCCTGCACCACACCAAGCTTCTCATACGCATTATCTGTGGGCTCCTAATCTCGGTCCTCCTCTTTGCGAAATGGCGCCTCACCTTTCCGCTCCCAGAGGCGCAACAAAGTGATATCGAGAGCTTGGTACTCAGCGGAGCTATAGGCACTTTTGCATTCAAGATAGCGCAAGCAATAGATTGGCGAGTGTTAGGACCAGCTTGCTTAGCTGTGGGAATGGGTGTCCTGACGCGGGGTTATACTGGTATGATGGAACGTGAAAGAGCAAGGCGCTCAATGTTGATATCCGTACAGAAGAATCATTACTGGTTTTGCGTGGATTGGGTATTCAGACCTCCAGCTCGTCCGCGACTTACCTGTCATCCTCAGTGACCCGTTTTATACCCACTACAAGTATCCAAGACATCTTCATACATGAGGCATTCAAGGGATTCCAGGTCAGGTTCTATCTTGCCGTAGTTGTAAGTGGGGAGGAGGACGTGGTCGTCGTATTTCCGGTATGCGCACGAGAAGTGTACATAGCGTTTCTATGCTGACTGGTTATAGAAATTACTCCCCCGAAGACAAATTCTAGAGGAAGTATGGAGAGGCACACGAAAATGCTTACACGAGCCACCCGCCGACAAGTAGCTTAGAACATATCATGACTTTCGAGCATGCCACTGGACTGTTGCTATGCCCGTCTCCTACGATGTCATCTTCTAACTCGGCTCTGGAGGGTAGAACCGAGTTATTCTTCGGCTGTATCCTCGGCTGGTTTACCATAGATCCTCTTCCCAGTCAGAATTCTCCTCTCTCGGTACTTTGCATTTTGGACCTCTACGCTTTCCTGCCTGACCTTATCCATCACAGGCGTATATGTACCGATCTTCTTTGCAAAATCGCCACCATCAAAGATCAAGGTAGTCCTGCGACGTTGAGTGTCATTGCCACCGGTCGCGGTATCGTATGGAGCATTTGCAACTACAGTTGCCCCTTTATCTAGCAATTGCGCCGCTAATATCTCGTCCATTTTCGATCTACGCCAAACCTTCCAAAGATCTTCGACTATACCTCCAGATCCCCATTTGCCTCTAGAGTCAGTTGCATTCACGGCTGACTGGTTGTTCATATGTATCCACTCTAGTGAATCTTCATGGGCTTGCTCGGAATGTTCTCTATTACCACTTTCCTGCTCACTTTCTAGTGGCGCAGGGAAGATACAGTCCCATAGTACAAGCGGAGCATCAGGTGCCATTTCGTAACTTGGTTTGCGTGGATTAACCGTGATGTCCAGCAGTTGTGGTACCAGATCTGGCGTCTCTATACCCTGTCCGATGAGGAACAAAATGGAAGCGATATGTCTAATCTGATGCCAAAGAAAGGCGGAGCCATGCACAACAATTGCGTATAGCTTAGGCGTGTCCGCATGCGCAGAAGGGCCTTGAACATAGCTAGGATCGGGTAACGAACCTATCTCCTCAATGTCTGCGTGGAAAATCCGGCGCTTCCAGTTTGTTATTTGCTTGGAAGCATCAATCTTACATAGATTGCGGAAGTCATGACACCCGACCAGATGGTGTGCGGCTTCACGCATCGCAGAAATAGACAGATGTCCATGCATAGGACGAGAGGAATCAGCAGTTCCACCTGGGATTGGGTTATACGCAGGCTGTGTGAAGAAGTACTTGTAACGTCTTTCGCGGCAGTGGAATCGGGCAGAGAAGTTAAGAGGTGGGTTTGGGCACCACGCAAGTATGCGAACGTCGGGAGGAAGCACCCGGTTCAACATCTGAACGTAAGGGATCTCGTCCCCGACGGGGTCGAAGGGTATTTCGGGTTCTACGTTGTCGTTTGTCTGCAAGTCCTGCTGTTGTAGATTTGTTTGAGAAGAAGATTCGGTAATACCGGTGTTGACACCCTTATCTTTTTCCATAGGTCTGTTGCTCCTCACTCTGATACCGATCACCTGCCCAAAGGCGCTTACTCCTTTGTCTGTTCTTCCACACTTCGAATACTCGCAGCCGTCCCAATTCACATCTACTTCGTACCGTCCAGGCGTGGACTGCGGCGTAGATGCCCCATCTCGTTTTTGCGGGCATATTAGCTTCGTTTTAATAAGTGCTTGCCATAGCACCTCCTCGATTGTGGGTAGGGGCGTATCATTGCCCGTATGATGCTCGTACCCATTATACCGCTGCCCCAGGTAAGCAAACTTCAATGCAATGAGCCTTGTGTTGTAGCGTGATGGGTCGAAAGTGTTTGGTTTAGATTTAATCTTCTTATATTGTCGCTCAATTTTTGAGGGTTTCTTTGAATCTCTTGCACGCCTGGGATTGTAGCTGCTGGTGTCATTAATGTATCGTGTGGTGAAGAATGACTGCTTACGCTTCAGCCTGTGCCTTAAGTTTCTGCTCTAGTTCAACGACTCGGTCAACTAGCTGCGTATGTGACCACGATTGGTAGTCGTTATCGACGTTCGGTGTGGAGTTTTGCGGAGATGTTTCAGTCATTGTAGATGCCCACCGGTAACCAAAAACTTTCGGGCCGTCAGAGAATATACCAGCTGTCTTGCAGGTCTTGATGCTCCAGAGACCTAGGCGAACGAGCTCCAATCGTTGTCGCATGCGCCCTCACGTACCATGACGCGATGGCACGAATCTGAAAATTTGGTACTTAGCTGCCTAAAATAGAAGTTAAGTCAGGGATCCACTATGGTTAAGCGGGGACCAGGAACACCCGCCCCGCCGTAGGACGAGCGAAGCGTCATTTCGATATACCTTCATAAGCCTTCGAAACCCTCAATTGGTCGTTGTTCCGGTCCTTCCGGGTCTCATAAGTCTAGTATACGACCTGAAGAAGCTTCCAACCATTCCTTTGAAACCAGCTTTCTCTCAGCGTTTCACGCCGCACGAGTGCCAATCGCTTCCGCTTCGTCAAACTTCACACGCAGCCTCATAAGCTCAAACCTATCTCTCTCATTCACCAATATGCCTCTCATGTCCGAAAATACGCCCCTCTTCTCAGCCGACCTCGTTTCACAGTCCGTTGTCTCTCAGCTACCTGAAAACTACACCTGCCGCCCGCTCCAAGCATCAGACTATGAATCCGGGTTTCTCGATGTTCTCCGTGTACTGACAACTGTCGGTGACATCTCCGAAGACAAGTTCTTGGAACAATTTGATTGGATGCAAAAGAGAGGCGACTATTATATCCTGGTCATTTGCGATGGGGACAAGAAGGTAGTGGGCACCGGAGCGTTGATGGTGGAAAGGAAGTTCATCCATACTCTCGGTAGTGTGGGTCATATTGAAGATATTGCTGTCGCCAAAGATCAACAAGGGAAGAAGCTGGGACTCCGTATCATTCAGGCATTGGACTACGTGGCGGAGAAAGTGGGATGCTATAAGGTATGCTACTTTGAGGCTTTGGAGCCGAGTAACACTGCTAATTTGTCTTGTTTCAGTGCATTCTTGACTGCTCGGAAGCCAATGAAGGCTTTTACGTCAAATGTGGCTTCAAACGTGCGGGCTTACAGATGGCGCATTACTATGAACCACCAAAGCCACATGCATGAATCTGTGAGAACAAGAAAATTAGACCAAATATGGAGCATATATGGATATACAAATACTATAGATTTTGGGAAATATCTAGTTAGGCTGCGGAGACTAGGTAAGGCGTCGTACAATCCGAGTCCAAACCACCAATTCGATTCTCATTTCCTGTCCTACATATGCCGTTACCGTCATTCGAAATCACAGGCAACACACGTCAACAATTCAAGTGATCCATAAGAAGACTTTACCGGAAAGGACCAATTTTGACCACTACAACTACATGAGGACATTGCCGACGCCTACTAGCTCTCGTGTAAGGATTGGTGAAAACACTGTAACGTGGGCTCGCTTCTGACGTCACCGCAAGTTCAAGGGACCTCAATCGGGTTCCGTTCGAGAACGTACACACTCCCATGTTTATAAGCTATCAGTTCTTGATGCCTGCGTTCTTCGCTGCCTTCTCCGGGTGCTCAACAACCTCTTTCACTGTGGCCCCAAGGTCCTTAGCGCCGTCTTTCACAGCTTCAAGAGCATTCTCATTCTTCTTCGATTGTTGATACATTATCACGCGGGTCACTTGGGTCGCACCGGTCAAGAATAGGAAGAAGTTAACGGTCGCAAGGCTAAGATGAGTATCAGTGATCTAGTTCTTCGCACGAAGCTTTCCATGGGATGTGAAAGGATCCCCGTATGAATGGGCGTCTTACAAGTAGTTTTGAGGTCGGATCACAAAGCACCACCTCGTCCAGATCAGACCAGTGGCCACAAGGGACGCATTCTGAGACAAAGAAAGGTTCTCTGCTGGACGGGCAAGGTCAGAAATGCCGGCAATAACTACGCCCCACTATGCTGCCATTAGCTTGCGTATTCCTCGGAGCAAATTGTTGTGTGCTTCATGTGTAATGGATTGATCGTGGGTGGATTTGCTGCCGGGGGTAAGAGAGTATGCTTGATATACCTTCATGATAGGAGCCCTGTAGAATAATCATTATTAGCTTCCGGACTCTAATTTAAAAAAAAGTGCCCGTCTTGCATACCAGAAATGTACTGTCTTTGGTCCAACAGGACTGTTCCATAGCTTTGCGAATCCACTCAGCTCCTCCTTGGGTGCTGTATCAGCCGCCGTGGATGCATTTCGGCGGGCGAACGGTTGGCGGAATTGGGTACGGAAGATTCCACGACCGGCTTGGAATAGGCGAGCGCCTGGTTTGAACGACATTATGGATAGCGCAATGTCAAAAGAGTGACAGGGCTAGGAAGGAAGTAGAGTGGAGAGTGGAGTAGATAGTTACGTTAGAAGCTGTTGAAGCTATATCAATTAGTTGTTGGCCCGGAGTGAAGATCCGACTCCGGACTTCGGGCCGGCGAAATGTCGGGTGCGTCTAGACGACTTCATTGAAGTGGCTTCACAACAAGTTGAACGTAGACCTGTAGTGTCCCGCGATACCACATCATGGCAACGAAATACGCATTTGGAAACACACTCAAGGAGCTGAGGTTTCTCCTCTGCCAGACATCGGATCACAGTGCAGCTGCGAGGTAGGTAGGGACGGTAGATGTCTTTCCCGTCCCGTGTACACACTGCAGAGCTAACGGACCAATTGATAGATCATTTCTCACACGCACATACCCTACCATGAAGAAGCACAATCCAAACACCCCAATCATGATAAGAGAAGCTTCGGGCGTAGAGCCGAAAGTCTATGCGCGCTACGGTAGTCAATATCTGTCCACGATGGCGCCTCGTTTGAGCTAATTCATTGTTGCCGTAGAGTTTGGAAGAGAGAAGATGCTGCCACTTACAGGTACGCACAATGACTATGCCGCAGTTTGAATGCCGACTGACCATGCTCAGGCCTAGACGATAAGACCATCGAGCAAAAGGTTACGGAGCTGGTCCGGTCGAACGCCTAGACGGGGTTGACCATATGTCACTGTACTCACACCGACGCATAGGCTTTGAGACGGCTTAGCTGTATATATACCCCAAAATACGATCGAATATCCTGGCATCAACACGTTTCTCAAGGGTCCTAACGGTGGTGCTCTCGCCCATTCTATGCCCTCATTGATCGCTCTGCTAAGCTTGTTCTGTGGATTGCCACTCCCTAATATACAGTTATCCATGAGCTGTTTTGTGAGCCAGAATGGAAGAGATGCGCGACCGCATGAATGCCTCCTTGCAGATACTGCAAATCAGACAATGCACATGCACCGGACTCTGGCGCCCGCGCGTTGTGATAACTTTCCGACACACACAGCACCTTGAAGCTTTAATTTCTACCAGCCGTGGTCTCAACCCTCTTTAAGAGTTATTCGAAGAATGTAGCATTGGTCAAGGGAGCAAATTCGGCTAGGAAGACACTGCGCTTTTGTCCTCTTGTCATTCCCACACGAAGAGTAATCAACACAGGACCTACAACTTATCGACTCCACGCGCTCTTGTAGCTTTGCAAACGTCCAAGAATAAGGTTGCAACGGCATGGCTAAAGTGGCCACTGCGGCATCATATCTCTCAGACGTTCACTCGAAAATACGTGAAATCCAGCAACTTAAAAGAGCGTCACGGCAGAACCAGGTGTATTGGACTACGTGGCGTGTAATTATTTAATTGAGGTAAAAATTTCTAATTCTATATGGAACCATTTCCTTTTTCATACGTGACTGCCAACACCTCAGAAGAACTTGAAACCGCCTTGTCGAAACATGAAGCCGTTTGGATCGTACTTCTTCTGGATGCTCTTCAAGCGTGCCTCGTTCTCAGAGCCATAGCTTGCATACACGTTCTGATAGTCTGCAGCATCGTTCATGAAGAGTGGGTTGTACCTGTTGAAAGTGTCAGCCACATGGTCGGATAAACTTCCCCAAACTGTAAACTCACGATGCAAAATTCTTGTCCCCCGACTGAAAGTTGGTTGGCCCAGCTCCGGGGAACGTCTTCGCCTGGTATGCTACCATAGTGTCCGCGGCGTCCTTCAGATAGGTCGGACATGCGTTGTCACACAAAGGGTTCAGCCATATCACATCATTCTCAATCCAGATCCGGTCGCCATACTTGGGGTCCAGGCCAAGTGTGTTGCCACCAGCATCCTGCGACGCCTGCGCAACGACGCGGCTCAACGGCTGTGGTGTGAATGTCAACACTTGCAGATCAAGATCGCGCACTGTGTTGTTCAACGAGCGTTTTGCGTAAACCTGGAAATGTTCCTCGTAGAATGCATTCATCTGCTCCGGCGGCATGTTCGGGAAAGTCGTCACACGCGCCGCGGTACTGAAGCCCTGGACGCTAGCTCCGCCGGCCTCATCCGTCATCTCTCTGTATGTCTTCGCTTCGGTGCTTGACGATATCGAGGGGATCTTGTCGAAGTCAGCGAAGACATTGCCAGGGTCAGGCCCGTCGTAAAACATGAAGACGATCAGAACGTCGAGTACACCGAGCGTGAAGTCGTGGGTTGGGATTAATGCGGCCTTCTTGTCGGGATAGTTGGCAACAAACTTCGACAGGCTGTCGAAGATCTGTGCTCGGTTTTCGGCCGCGTACGTACGTGTGCCGCCCCAGACTTGACCGTTGACACCTGCTGGGTGCGCCTTCAGGGTGAAGCGCGTGACGATGGCGAAGCGATTGCCACCGCCCTTAAGCGCCCAGAAGAGGTCCGAGTATTCCGTGCTTTGGGCATTGATGTTGGCGATAGTGCCGTCCGGCAAGACAGCTTCGTAATTGAGCACATTGTCGCAGGCCAGCCCGTACTGGGCAGAGTAGTATGATAGACCCCCACCAAGAGTGAATCCTCCTACACCAATATGACTGAGACGGCCGCCAACGACGACTTGATTCGTCTTACCAGCCTCTGTGTAAACATCCCCCCAGCGGGCGCCAGAGCCGACGACGAAGCTGTTGCCGTCAGAGGAGCGAACGGCGGAGGATAGATTCTCATTGAAAGAGATGAGCACGCCCTTGTCAACACTGGAAAAACCTTTGTTGAATTGATGGCCACCGGACTTGATGGCGAACGGCGCGTTCGTATACTTGTTGAGTTGCTTGACAGCATCTGACACCATCTCCGCATTCGACGGGAAGAAGGCGCATGTCGCGCGATTGTACTGGTTCCTCCTGTCCCAATAGGCAGTGTGTGCATTGGCCCACTTGGAAGCGTTCGCAGCAGTCTTGTAGCCATTGATGTTCAGGGGATCCCAGGCCACGTATCTGGGGTACTTGTCAACAAGATAGGAACAGACGGCATCGGCATCGCTGGTGGGAGCAGCCCATGCCGTCGCGGCGAGGAAGACGAGAGATGTCAGCAGCATTTTACAGCCGAGAATGTCGAAGGATCAACTCGATGACCTCCAGTTCTATTCATTAAGATTAAGATGTTGAAGGTCTTTCTATCTATACATACTGTTTTGGCTCAGACGAGACGATGTGCCCTTCCCACAATAGGCGATCATAATATCTTGGTCCCCTAAGGCTCTCCTGGAGATATAGCCAATGGGGGCGGGCCTGCCAGCGGCCCCAGCAGGAAACCTCGGCAGCTGGCCAGGGTGGCGTCGCACATGGGAGATCTATAAAAGACTATGGAATGCATAATGGAAGAATTGTGATGCTAAGATACCTTTCTTTTCCATTGTGGTCTCATTCCACGGAGTGGCTGTTACCGAGAGGCTAAAAGCGCCATTGAGATGTTGAGTAAATCGTCCGATCTCGTTTTCGTATGGGTTCTGGGCGCCATCCATGCCCACTTTGGGGATGATCGACGCACCCACAGGCAAAAAGGGTCCGTTTAGCCTCAGCCAAACGTGGCGAGGCTTGTTAGTAGCTTCGGCATTCACATTCCAACCCCTCTTCATCAGCGACGACGTTATCTCGTAGATACCTCGACGAACAAAACGGTATAGAACAAAGTGGCTCTGATCTATGACGATGGTGCTTGCTTGGCTGTCTTTCCCCGGCGTGACAACTCGCCAAAATACGAGACAACCTGCAACAAGTCCACGACATGATTATATCATCAATGCGCTCTTGTGATTCAAGGAATTATACCCTGAAAACGTGGTATAACCACAACTCGATGGTCTCAGCACTATCATGCTGAACTTACCACAGGTCTTGCACTATCAACACTATCAGCAATGCATGAAAGCATAATCCATAATGTAAGCTACGCAGCGACTCACATATGGCTTAATCTTCATTCGATTGCCGCCATGTCGTGAAGATAATAATTTAGAACAAATTGTAACGAGCAGTGCCCTTTCTCCTCATATTCGAAATTCAGTAGCATGGTCGAACGAATCTGGCACTAGGTCTTCAAAACGGGAGACAGGATGAGTGAAATTACAAGTCATGAGCTCCAGAGCATTCTGCTCAGTGTATGCCATATTTAGATATTACCGGGTGGACAAAGATGCGATACTGTGGAGCTAAGAAGTAGCATGTCTCTCAATGATAGAATTACTGACTGACATTGTATATCATCTATCAGACCCTTTAGTTCGGACTCAGTTGGGTGTACTAATCGGACTGGTAGTATTCATTTTGTCCGCCGTGACATTATACGCACGCTGAAAGAGATATTTGAAGGCAAGGCAGTTCGTGGAAGGAGTTTTGATTGGTTATTGATCATCCATAGCTGGATCTCGGAGTGATTGATGCGTGTCAGCTCGAATGTAAGCCTTCCTCTATGCGGCAACAACGCCAAGATTGAGGCTACACCATGAATCTGTTGACGGTCATTCCTGTTTTAAGCTTAGTTGGTAGGTCGAGCTGTTCCTCTTCCATACACTTATAGTTTGGTAGACATTCTGCCATGATTATGCCTTCATTGCAGCGAGAACCAACAGCATGGGTCCTCTAGTCTATTTCGAATTATCATCTCTGTTCGTGAGAGGCTGCTGCATATTGGTCAACAGTCTTTTCACGATGCTCCTGCATCCGCGATGCTAACATAAATACGGACGCCAATCTCGCATGTCTGCTGCAGTGGTACAGTGGCGTGTACGGCCATCGATTGCGCGACCGTCAGCTTGGGTAGCAATGCATGAAGCAGCTCATAGTTGTGTCTGTCACCTCCATATATCTTCGAGTCCCTCGACGTACATTTGACGAAACATGTATCAGCACAGTTTCAGACAAATCGACACGCTTAACAAAAGGTTCCCGTGGCTTCTTTCTACTGGTATATCCGAGTTGTCTTATACTCTCATGAAAAATGTCCAGAGTTAGCCTTGACGATCGTCTCAACACCTTGGCTCCTACTGAATACATCTCGCCAATATGGTTTAAGATTGTGGACTTTGTCAGCAGTGAGAAAACCTTACGAGACCGTTACAAGAGTACTGTCTGGCTTTTTGATCTGCTCGAGATTATTCCCCCAAAACAAAGAACAAGTGAGACTCTGGGTGGCATACGAGCTCAATTTAACCAGGATCCAAACTTGGTCATGAAACGGATCGTAGCCTTTGCCGAGGACTTACACCTCCAAGAGGTCTCTCGCAGGACTTTGAAGTCTATTGAGGGAGCTGATATCAAGTTTTGGGAAGACCTTGGAACTCGTCTAGCAGGGTATTCGACAGATCTTGTGGATAACACAAGGGAAGCTCGCTGGAAGACCATCATGACTGAGTCGTGGACTACGCACACTTCATCGGACTCTTCCTCGATGGGCTTCAAGGTCTCCCAAAATGCTATCAGATTCATGGAAAGTCACGCTCAAGAGTACGGTCGGCTGACCTATTTCGGTTAGTAATCGAACTCACTCTTTGGTATCACTCGTTGTTTGTAATCTCCCGCTGATAGTGCTTAGCATCTGATATACATTGGAAAACATACCTACATAAACAATTCGCGGAACTGAAAGACAGAGGATATGATTCGCTAATCGAACGACTCTCAGAAATATTTTGGAGGTCTGATCTCAAGGAATCACCAGCTACGAAGCTAGAGATCCAATTCCGAACCAATCTTTGTAGACTGGCTGAGGCTATCACAGGACAGAGAGATGTCAACAGCCATCTCGAGGCAATCAAGATCTTATGGGACTCATGTGAAGCTCGTTCACGATACACAGACCTGTATAAAAGGATCTCAGACCAGGACACAACAATAGCAGAACAGAGGCGAATCATCACCTGTCTGAACTACCGGCACGCTTTGGAAAAACTAGGGACATGGAAAAAGCTCTGGACAGCAGCAGTACAGGCAGAAGCTGATCAGCTGTGGACTGAACGATCGGCGAACTCACAGACCGAGCGCCATCTCACCCCGGTCCTCAAATATCAATTCGAGACTTGGTACAAGTACACCAAGCCAAAGCCAACACGGAGCCCACAGCTAAATGATTACATGGCATGGCCTGGTTATGTCCGAGGTCTGGGCTTCTTTGGTGACCTCAGTAACGACATCCACAGACATGGGAGCGAGTATGAGTTCAGCAAGACTCAGTGGTTAAAGACAGATCAAGTGATCCTTGAGCTGATCAAGCCGAAGCAGGCCCCGGGACAGGACGTCGACTGGGCCAATGAAGTGGCGCGCATATCAAAGGGAACTCCTAATACTTAGATGTCAGTGCCGACTAACCTTGCTGGATCGATAGTCTGTTAGTACTACCAAGCCATGTCGAAACGAAGAATCCAAATGACGTTTCCACGCTGTCTAGTCCTGTCACGTACCTAGATCAATCTTCTTGATACTCGACGCTGATGATGTGCAGATTTGCATTAACGCTGTCCCTCACCGGGTGCTTATCAGACAGACCTGTCGATCACAGCTAGACATTCATTACATAGTCCATCATACATCTTCAGGCACACGAAGATGGAATCTCGATGTCAACCACAATACGCTACCAGTTTAGTTAGCGTGCCTGCAGGAATCCGGATCTCATGCGATAGGAATAGTTTTAGGTCGAGCTTACGGACGATTGGCCGACAAAGGAGGTAGTATACGCCGACATCCGGCGTGATGTACAAAGACAACGTGACAGGCACGACAAGCAGTCTAAGTCACAATCGTGAAAGCAGCGAACTTTAGTTACTCGACAACAATACACCTCTACATATTTAGACGAAAACGGGCAGGTACACAAAGCACAAAGTTGCTCCGAGACACAATCCACATCGATCTTCTCACAACTAACACATTCATCCCGCACGATAAAGCTCTCAACACCCCACATCAAAGCACCCAGTAGTACCAGCAAACGAAGCAAGCAAAGCCACCACAACCACATCCCAACCGTCCCAATAGCATCCAGACACCGCATCTCCGCTTCGAAGAAAACCCAACCATCAAACCTCTCCTTCCGAATCCGTCTTGGCAAAAAATCCTATAGAGGCAGGTGCGTTGTGTACAGAGAAGTCTAGGCCCGTTGGTACGAACCTCGCGCAACGGATTTGAAGAGGTCATGATGCAGGTAATCGGCAATCCTTATGCAGGAACAGGGTCCGTAGCGCGCAAGCGAGCAGGACCAGACAGGGCCCCGGGAGTTATGCATGGAGCCGTCAGCGAGGTCGGATCGGTCAGATGGGAGGGATTGAATATTGGCGCCGAGATGAGCGGGTGGTGAAGAGGCTTGAGTTATGGTAGGGACTGAGGGGGTTTGCGTGGTATGTTGAGGTCTTGCATTCACTATAGGGATGAGTTCGATAACAGCATCTCTGAGTTCACCATCACGACATCCTCTTACTCACAAAGATACAGGAAAGTCTGATCTCCAGATCATCAACCTCCACATGTATGCCGGGGTCGGCTCAGGGATCAGGGGCCCGTAGCGAGCTGACGCAGCATAATGGGATTCTCGCGAACCTGGCAACACAGCTAACGGTGCTCTCGGCAGACAAATCCCGCTCCGACGTTATCGGATATCATATTTTCTGATTCTGGTGTGCTTATCTCTTCACATGCTCTGGTTCTAAGCGGTGCTGTTTCCTCCTGCGCCACTGGGTCGATATCGGATTGTCTTGTTGTATGTTGTGGCTAGATTTAATGCTTAGAAAAGCTAGGCTGGGTCTGTTTTATTCCAGTCATGACACTGGATAGTCTCGAAGGAGTCGTCGTGAGTATGCGTGGAGATTTTTCGCTGTACCCTTGTCGCGGGTCATGATGCTCATTATCATCGTCCTCATCTACGGGCAGATGTTCCGCGATTCCCAGCATATCTATTTAGGCACATCGAGGAATCGATATCCGCCAGGACAGATATTCTAGTCCCGCGACCGGCCGTCTGTGCACACTGCAGCTTATGCATTGTGGCTGATCACGATGCTCACCGTCCGAGCGAGGGTCAAATATTGAAAAAGCCCCAAGTATAAGAATGATTGTCGTTGACCATATAGTCCCAGCAATCGATAACTCTCTGTTATTCGTACAGAATACTGTCAGATCTCCTACACAGATACAGAGCTCCCATTAAACATGGCCGGTCAAGCTCTACAATTGGTACGTTGGGTCTCGGGCTCTATTTTACTATTCCAGCATCTCGCTAAAACCCTGATGATCAGGTCGCATTTGCGGGCCTTGCAGCTCGTGTGCTAGGCGCTGGGTTCCGAACCGTTGGCTCGTCAGGCTGCACGCCACAGATGGTCTTTCTTCAGCCCTACACAGACAACGCCATCTTCATAGACAAGTAAGGACGAGCCCTCCTCCCCTTGACCTGACCTTACCTGGGGTTGCTCTGCTTTCCTCTAACCAGCCTGTGACAGTTTCCACGCCAACTATGGCGGACCTGGCGTCAACCTCCAGACCGGTGCCCATTCGACGACCGCATACGTGTATGATGGGACCAACGTGCCAGTCTTTGGCACGTCGTATAATTGGCGGACGAATGCGCTGCGTAAGCTTCACCCCGTGACCAACACGTTTTGCTCTGCCGGTGCCTTTTTTCCGGACGGGACGTTGGTGAACCCGGCGGGAGCAGAGCCAGACGCGGCGAACGGGGTGGGCGATGGGTTCAATGCCCTCAGGTTTTTCGCTCCTGGGCCTTGCTCGACGCAGTGTACGAATGACTGGGTCGAGAACAGCCGGAAGCTGCAGGTCAGACGGTGGTATCCGACGACGGTCAACCTCGTGAATGGGGACATTGCTGTCGTTGGGGGCTCGAATGTGGGCGGGCTTGTGCTGAATGAGGCCAATATCAATGTTCCGACGTATGAACTCGTCTTGCAGAGCGGCACGCCCAAGGCGCCTGTGACACTGCCCATTCTGCAGTTCACGACTGCGGAAAACATGCAGCCCAACAAATCGTACAATCTCTATCCGATCCGTAAGTCTCTCCCCGCAGTGTCCTCCCGAGACTGTGAACCTCAGGCTAACAAGAACACTCACCAAGTCCACCTCCTCCCCAACACCCGCAACGCAAACGAAGTCTTCAGCCTGGCCGGCAACCAAGCCGTGATCTGGGACTACTCCCTCGACCGCCTCGTCAAGACCCTCCCCAACACGCCCCTCCAACCCCGCGCATTCCCCTCCTCAGCAACCAGCGTCATACTCCCCATCACCAACAACGCCCTCTCCCCCACAATCCTCCTCTGCGGCGGCTCCAGCGCCGACATTCCAGACCCAGTAGCCCTAGACGACTGCTACACCATATCCCCCTACGCCACAACCCCAACCTGGACCCCAACCGACCGCCTCCCAAACGGACCCCAAACAATGACCGACGCAATCCTCCTCCCAGACGGCACAACCCTCCTCATCAACGGCGCCCACCGCGGCTCCGGCGGCGGCTTCCAGGCCGACGACCCAGTCCTCGTCCCCCTAATCTACAACCACTCCGCCCCGCTCGGCTCCCGCTTCACCTCCCAGCCCGCAACCTCCATCCCACGCCTCTACCACTCCACAGCCACCCTCCTGCCCTCAGGCGAGGTCCTAGTCGCAGGCTCCAACCCAGCAGTCGGATACACCGCCGTTGGCGCCGTGCCCGGCGGCTGGCCGCTCTTCTCAAACAACGGCCACCAAGCCTTCCTGCACCAGCAGCAGCGCCAGAATTCACGCTACCCAACCGAGTACCGCGTCGAGATCTTCGCGCCGCCGTACATGAGTGCTTCGTCGCGGCCTGTGCTGACGACCGTGCCGGCGAGTATCGGGTATAACAGCGGGTTTGCGGTCGTGGCGTCGGGCACGACGGCAGCGGGGGCGGATGTGCGGTTTGTGCTTGTGCGTACGGGGTTCCATACGCATGCTGTGGGCATGGTGCAGAATATGGTTTATTTGAGTGCGGTGAGGGGCACTGCGAGTGGGGCGTTTACGGTGACGTCGGTGCTGAATGGGAGTGTGATGCCGCCGGGGGTGTATTTGTTGTTTGTGGTGGTGAATGGGGTGCCGAGTGAGGGGAAGTGGGTGAAGCTTGCGTAGTTGGGATGGGAGAGGGGTGGGAGGTCGTGATGTGTACCTTTGTATCTGATCGTCTCAGGATAATGTCATTATCTCTTTCCGCTATTGGAATAATGGGTGCTATTATGCTAAACTTCCTTGTGCATTCATGTCGTCCAGACCCCTGAAGTGTGAGTAACCTTGGTGTATATGTGCAGGACAGGAGAGGAGAGGGCAGGGCAGGGCAAGGCAGATCGGGTCAGGGCACAATGGGCAACAATGGACAAGCTGAGCATGGAGAGAATGGGAGGAATGGTGACTTTTCTTCGATGCTTGGTGTGATGTGGTGTCTGTGATCAAGAAGTGCTATGTACGCTGCAGAACGGTTCACATTCGGGATTTTTCGGAGCGAGGGAGTAGGGAGGTCGTACGTGGCTGTAATCGAAAAAGGAGCAGTTTCTTTCATGGTAGTCTAGGCTCAATTGATCGATCAGTGTGTTCTTGTTCAGTACTTCTTGCAAGGCAGCTTGGCTCAATGGAGGTCAGTTGTTCATTGCGCGTGGTGTGGCTGAACGAGTCACGTGGATCGAGGGAGCATGGCCCTCATCAGTATAATGTAAACGCCACACGACACGAACGGCCGATGTTTCAATGCTCTATGGTGAATGTATCCATCCCATTGGTGCAGTAGCAAGTCAGGACTACGTGCTAGAGGTATCTTCTCTATGGCCATGATGGCAGTAACGAAGACCGGAACGCCGGATGAGTCCAGAGTCCCGAGAACGGGGAGCTCAATATCAATTTCGTAGCATGTTCATAAGTGCATCAGCTGTTGCCGAGATCGCTCTCTAGCGACCAAAAGCAAAGTTCTGCGGCGCCTCTGAGGCCGGTCCCTCAGCAGTGACGTACGCCTTGGTCATGCCGCCATCGATCGCAAAGTCTGTTCCGTTGACAAAGCTCGCCTCATCGCTGGCAAGGAAGAGCACGCCGTATGCTTGCTCGATGGCCTCGCCAAACCGGCCTCCGGGCAGATGGACCTCGCGGCGATATCGCTTTGCCTTGTCGTCGCCCAGCCAGTCCTGCAGAAGAGGCGTATTGAGAGGTGCTGGACAGAGCGAATTGAATCTGTATCCCTCACGTGCGTGCACAATGGCTAGCTCACGTGTCATGGCCAGGACTGCGCCCTTGCTGGCGGTGTATGCTAGCTGTGGTGTCGCGCTGCCGACCAACGCGACCACGGATGCGGTGTTGATGACAGAGGCCTTCTTCTTGCCGTGCTTGCGGAAGCTCTGAACAGCTGCTTTGCAGCCATACCACACACCCTTGACGTTGATGTTGTGTGTGAGGTCCCAGATTTTCTCCGGGGTGTCGACAGCGTCGGCATCGTCGGCGTGCATGATACCAGCGTTGTTGAAAATCACGTCCAGTCCACCCCAGGCGTCAGTGTGGGCGACCATTGCTTGCACATCAGACTCCTTTGACACGTCACAAATGATGGTGTCGATGTTTTGGTGCTCAGGGATCAATTCCTTGAGCTTGTTGGCTGCTTTTTCGAGGGCAGGGCCGGAAATATCGGCCATCAGGACATTGGCACCTTCACGAGCGAAGAGAATGGATGTCTCGAGTCCAATACCACTGAATTTGGTCAGTTGTTGATCACAACGGTGGTTATTGAGCGTCAGAATGGTAAATCGCGTGAGCATGGGAAAAGACTCGCGATAAAGATGGAGCACAGTGAAAAAACGCAGATCTGGTGCAGAGTGAACGAAAATAATTGTGCCGTGACTCCATGGCGGCAGTTCAGGTGTTTCTAAAACTCACCCAGCAGCACCAGTGACGATGCAGTTCTTGCCAGCAAGGCGGCCCTTGGGAGGCGATACGCTACCCATGTTGAATGGCAGAGATTGTGATGACGGTTCCTGACTGATAGTAGAGTAATTATAAAGAAGTTTGTATCTGGGATGTAGTTAGTTCTGTTTGCGAGTTTCAGACTGTCATGTATATTTTGAGGATGCCTGTGTGACGTGTTCGGTGATGTCGCACGGCTATCTCCGGAGTAGATCGGATGCACTTACGCGATAAATAGCACAACCGGGCTAGTTTGTTTCAACACCACAGTAGTATAGGCTGATCAGGCAAAGCAGGAGATGAGACGCAAGATCAACGCCGGCGGGAGTTAATGAAGGAAAAGAAGATATCGAAAAAGCAAGCTCACTAAGCCGGAGAGGAGTCAGCGGACCAAGCTTGGTAGCGGTTTAGGGCCCGATAATCGGATTGCAGTTAGCTGATAAGAAGGCGTCGGGCCCTAATCGCAAAGCTTCCGATGCATGTGGAGTCAAGTCTATCTGGTCGATCAACTCAAAGGTTCCGCCAGCTAACTATCCATGAGCTGCGTGGTGACATTCTCATTTCACGTGTTCGTTCCACACGTGTGTCGAGGGCAGAGATGGTGTCCTCTGCGGAACAGTTCGTGGACTCGTGGAGTTGCAAATGCATGACCGAGCTTTCATAAACCTACATGGCCAGAGATGGATGCATCTTGGACTGGCGAGGAATGCAGAAGTCGGACGAACTGCTGGAGACACGAGGCGACGTCGAAGTTATATAGCTTCAGCCTCCTAGGTATCCATGCCTTGTATATCCCTCAAACAAGAGTCGGGTAGGAGTAAGCAATAAGCATGATTACGCCTCAGGCCTAACTTTACAAGGCTGTAAGGTGGGTAACCTTGAAGCGCCGAATGACTGTGCTGTACATACTTACCGTACTGTATGTACTATTTTCCTGTATCGTATTAATTAGTGCACAGAAAAAACTACGTCGCTCGATTACCCCACCACGTGCGCATCAGCCACACTTACCCCGCTTTAACCCAATCGAATCCAGCTAGCTATCCATCAGCCACAGTAGCTATCTTTCCACCCTAGCTCGGTTAGTATCGCAAGGGCGAGACCTGAGAGAGACGCTTGACCGGAGCAAGGGCAGAGGTGAACGGTCGTCCACGGCAGAGGCCTGCTGAGGCTGAGGCTTGCCTCCTGTACAGCCCTTTCTGCGACACTACTTCTACTACTAATATTCTTATCCTTGCCCTCCTCGATTTCTCAATCTATATCTCATCATGGCGTCCGATACAAAAGTCTCCCTCCAGAACCTCCCTCGGATCCTCGCCGATGACGATGCAGTCAAGGTTGCCGGCATTGACGTCGACGGTCAGCTTCGTGGCAAGCTGATGGCAAAGAGCAAGTTCCTCAAGATTGCCGAAGACGGCTTTGGCTTCTGCTCCGTCATCTTTGGCTGGGATATGCACGACCGAACATACTTTCGCGAACTCGCCATTAGCAACGCAGAGAACGGCTATCGCGACCTGATCGCTGTGCCGGACTTGAACTCATTTAGAAGGATACCGTGGGAGAACAATGTTCCCTTCTTCCTCGTTACCTTTTACGATTCCGCAACCCACGAGACACTGAGTGCTTGCCCGAGATCGTTGCTCAAACGCATGGTCGAGAAGCTTCACAAGGATGGCAAAGGAGCAATGGCAGGAGGTTAGTGGTGGAGAGTTCTGATGAGTCTATTGTTGGGTGTAAAGCCACTGGGCTAATCAATTGCTTGACTACAGCCGAGTACGAGTTCTTTCAGTTTCGCGCGCCCGAAGGCAAATCTGCTGCGACCTTCCTGCAGGAGAATCCCGTCAACTCTCTCCCTTCTTTGACTGAGGGCATGTTCGGATACAGTATCACAAGACCCGTCGTCAATCAAGACTACTACTATGGCATATTCGACAATTGCAAGAAGTTCAATTGTGGTATCGAGGGCTGGCATACGGAATCTGGTCCGGGTGTCTTCGAGGCGGTAAGAGAGTGACACGAGTGCGACGACAATCTGGACGCCACTGACACGAAACAACACAGGCTCTCGAGTTCGGCGAAATCACTCAGATGGCCGACAAGGCGTCCCTCTTCAAGCTTGTGGTCAAGTCGCTCGGAACCAAGTACGGCATAACGCCTTGCTTCATGGCAAAGCCCCGAGAAGGTCTGCCTGGAAACTCCGGACACATGCATGTCTCGGTGATTGATAAGCGCAACGGAGACAATCTCTTCATACGATCCGAGCCTGATCCAAATCCTCCCTATCCCGACCTAAAACACCTTTCAGATCTAGGCCGACACTTTCTTGCGGGTCTCCTCGAAGGCCTCCCCGACATCATGCCTCTTCTTGCACCTACTGTTAATAGCTACAAGCGTCTCGTCGAGAACTTCTGGGCCCCAGTAACAGTATCCTGGGGACTTGAGCATCGTGCCGCATCAATCCGACTGATTGCGCCACCTACAGCCTCGCCGAAAGCGACGCGCTTTGAAGTCCGTGTGCCTGGAGCAGATACAAACCCTCACTTTGTCCTGGCAGCCATACTTGCTCTCGGCTGGAGAGGTGTTGAGAAGAAGCTCGAGATAGCAGTGCCACCGTTGGGCAAGGGCGAGGACGTAGGCGGCTCCAGCGACAAAGGGCAGCGGCTGGCCAAGAGCCTCAAGGAGGCAACAGAAGTATTCAAACGGAAAGACAGCATTGCGCGGGAGGTGTTTGGCGATGAGTTTGTGGAGCACTACGCCGGGACCAGAGAGCATGAGATACGGCTCTGGGACGAAGCAGTGACAGACTGGGAGGTCAGGAGGTATATCGAGACTGTGTGAGGGAGCCAGTTAGGTTGACCTGGTGGCGAGCATGTCGACGCAAGGTTGGACGAAGCGAAGAGTGGCGCAAAACAGTAGAGAGGATGTGTTACACCATCGTCGATGCGTCTCATCTCCTATCGTTTCCTATCGTCATCTGTGTGCCATGTGTCGGCGTAAACTTGGAAGGGGGGAGAAACAAGCATGTGGCGCAACAGTCTCGCTAACCGTATGCGGACAAGCGAGATTGGCTGGTGGCCGGGCAAACGTGCGTTAGTCCCCGCTAAAGTGCAAGGAACTCCCCTAGCATTTTTAGCAAAATGACGTCATTGTCCTGTGTCGCTAACCTTTCGAGGGCGGTGAAAGCAAGTTTACTGGTTTACTGCACCGCATCGTTGATCTCGCATTGATATTGATGTTATGCTTTCGGACGTGGGCGATGCAATATCTGAAAGGGACGTGTGTATGTCTCGCGTCGAGGTCCCGAGTCACTGCACCTGTCTCTATTGAAAGAGTGCGATGACGTAGATGAGGCGTCATTTGAAGATATTCGCAGAGGCAGGTGCTACTGCACAGGAAGAGCATTCACATACCGGTTTGTCCATCTTCCTGTAACATTCACTGCTAGCGCCCCGTCTAGTCCTGTGTCACACGCGCTCTTCCGTCCTTCAAGTTAGGCAGGCACTGCGCGCTCGGACCCGCCTCAGCTTTTCCTCTTCCGTTTGTTTATAACCTGCCCGATTTCTCTGTTCCTCAAATCACTTAACTCTCTCCAAATCCGCATTCCACACTTTTTTCTACTTCTTCTTGCATCTTCAGCAAAATCCCATTACAACGATTCGCTCGTCGTTAAGACTACAGACTACACCTCAACTACTACTACTACCACTACTACTACTCTCTAAACACACTTAAACAACCTCCTCTCAAACTCAGTCATCATGGGTGCCGTCGTTTCTTGCGTATGTTCCTCTTCTTCCTGATTCTAGATACCAGATCTGAGCTGGATTGCCACTGTTCCTTCTTACTAACTCCCATCACAGATCAAGTCGGTCTTCCAGTCCATCGGCTCCTGCCTGATGGCCATTGTCCACGCCATCGGCTCCATCTTCATGGCAATCATCAACGGCATCGTCTCGCTCTTTGACATCATCATCGGCTGCCTGACCTGTCGCCGCGGTGGAGGTAGACGCCGCAAGACCACCAGCCACGTCTGAGAATCTGTCGCACACTCGCTAAACATTTGTGTCTCTATTTTCGTTCGTTTTTAGCCCGCCGCCACGTCGATCTCGGTCTGTCCGAGCCCCTCGGTGACGCTCGACTCGATTATCGTGCCAGGAGGGTTAGACACCAAGGGAGGAAGCTGTGGTATGGAAGGAGCCATCCCAAGCATTATGTTTGATACCTTTATTTGATGTTGCTGGGACCGCATGATTGGCGGTGGCCGGTGGTGGTTTACGATACCCTCTACTCTGCGTTGCTTGTTGTTCCTCGGCATCTGGTGACGGTCATGGTTACTCTGGCATTATTGCATTGAGTATGCCTTATCAATACATGACTTTATAATCGTCTGACATGTGTTGTCTTTGTGCAGTGTCTTTGTACTTGGTATGCTCTAGACAGTGGTCTTTTGCTTGTTTGACGAGAGTAGAGAAAGACACGGGTCTAATAAAGGAGTGAAGGAGAGAATGAAGAGGAGAAGGGAGCGTGATATATCAACGTTTAGGAAGATTTGGATGGTTGGAATTAAGGTTAGAGTATAATTATATGTAGAGTAAGCTATACTATACTATACTATACTAAGCTCTAGCCTCGTTTCCTTTGCTAAGACTTTATATGTTTACTATTAATATCACAGCAGTAGTAGTAGCTCATAGCCACCCACATTAGTTCAGGGGCAACCTTATGTATGAATATGTATAGATATATATTTATTTCGTTTGCTATCATAGCCCTTGCATGTAAATACTGTATAATGTACCCTTGGGACAACCTACCAAGTCTATTATTCTCTCTCTCTTTGTATGTATGCATGTATGTATATCCCATCTACCCTGCCTTCCATTCCTACTTCATTCTTACTCCTCGTCCCTTCCTCCTCACTGGGGACCATCTATTATTGCCTATTGATCACAATGATATACACCATCTCGTCGTGTGTGGCTTTGTGCAAGCAGGACCGCTAGTACCTGCCCATCACACCCTACCAGTTTACCCATCTCATGTCGGGCTTCGTGTCTATGAAGGTCCCCCATCTCTCCCCTCTATGGGTACCACTTTCATCTATGACCTCTCGTGTGCTCACTTCACGTCTATAGTAGAGAAGGAGGACGAGGACGAGGAAGAGCAGAAGACCACACATCAATCTACTGTTCTCAAGTCCTGACATCATCAGTGAGGGCGGCGAGTGTATACGTACCTACCATTTTCACAGTCAGGACTATAAATGTCCATACTATATACACCGTGTATATTTATATTTGTATAGGAAGGATGATTTCTTTCGGGGGAAGCAGTGACGGGAGAGGGAGAGGAATGGGACGGCGCCGGATTGGTAAGGCTTTCGATGTGGGCAGGAGTGAGGAAGGGAGGTTGTGGGTGGTTCGTCAACGGAACGGAAGTGGGCAGGCGCGAGTATGGACAGGCTCGATGTTGAGGACACAATATCCCAAGAGCGTATGCACCGATGGGGAATCGAGTTTCTGCGGTGCCATTCATGGACGCTGACGGCTGTGATGGCGAGTGATAAAGGTCGAATACGGGGATCGGAGGGCGTTGTACGAGTATGTGTCGAGTTCGTGCGATTGACAGGCGTGTAGCTGCAGATACGAAGGACTGTATATTGAGGAGACATGCCTAAGAGGGCATGCACCGACTGAATTGAGGGTCGTACTCGTGCCGCCCGAAGCTTGCAACGGGGCGTAGATGGGGTATGCTAGCCAAGGACGAGGTCGATCATGACAATCAGATAGCTTGTACAAGCATATGTTGCAGGTCCTTTATGGAAAGGGTGTAGTTGCAGATACGGGTGGAGTGCATGTCGACAATCGCATCCCAGAAAAGAAAACGACAATCAGTTCACATTCCTGATTGAGGAATTCGGGGCTCCAGAAACGTATGAAGGCCCTGGTAGAGGCGTACAGATGCGACCGATCAGTTGCATGGTCGAGAACGGATGCAGAAGTCTGAATGCAGAATGGAGCGCCGGTGCAGATACAGGTGCAGATACGTGTGCAGATACGTGTGCAGATACAGGTGCAGATACAGGCGTGCAGATACAGGCGTGCAGATACAGGCGTGCAGATACAGGCGTGCAGATACAGCTGCGCAGATTCAGGTGCGTCTGACAAGTGTGTTGTCTCTACGAGGCATGCATCAAGCATGCAGAGATTCCGCGTTGAGCTCCAGTGTCGTTCCAGGAAGTATGGGTGCCCTAGAAGAGGCTTGCAGACGTATGGACCAACATGTATGTATGGGGGATGTGGGCTTCACATAATCAGCCTCAGGCATGTCTAGCTCTGCAGACAAACATGTTGAAGTCTAGGATCCTCCGATCGCAGCCGTTCGACCACAAGGTTGCTTCGACCCTTCTTCGCACCTGCTTGCAGTGCTGTCGAGAGAACATC
Source organism: Pseudovirgaria hyperparasitica (assembly GCF_010093815.1). Taxonomy (NCBI): domain Eukaryota; kingdom Fungi; phylum Ascomycota; class Dothideomycetes; order Acrospermales; family Acrospermaceae; genus Pseudovirgaria; species Pseudovirgaria hyperparasitica. The sequence continues at coordinate 227,228 of NW_022985568.1, forward strand.
TTCCGAGTACGATCAATGACATCGACTTGTAGAACTCCCGTCTCGCGTGAGTCCATCTGCCACTGCTGCTCCGCTTTGTAACACACCCCGCGCTGATCCAGCCATGCATGATATCAATGCAAGCACTTATTCGGTCGGATGGCGAACGAGTGTGTCTTGAAGATGCTCGGCCGGCCCTTACGCTTGGAGTCGAACGCAATGAGTGTGTACGCTCGTATAGAAGGGATACGTACGAATCGTGCTTTCGCTGTGTCTCGTGACGGAGGATGAGTTCATCATATTTTCATCATGAGTTCATCGGCCGAGACAGTCCACAACGACGCGAAGCGCTCGATCTTTCGGTGCGGATAGACGAGACGAAACCGCGACTTTGGTAATAGCCTGAGTCGGCCTCCAAAGGGTGATTTGCCGGATGCAGCAATCACACATCGTCTAATAGACGAGAGACGTGACTCGCGAGCGCTTTTGGACTTGCCGTCCGCATTCGTGGTGTGTGATCGGGAGGACAGCTGGGACATGCCCTGTAACAGCATTTGCGCGGGAACAACGCATAGATTGGTGGTCACCCGCCCGGCACAGGCACTGATCGACGAACAACGAGGACGTACTGTATTCAAGGATTAAAAGCCCAAGGAAGGGAGCAGGGCCCCCTAGGCAGTTATGATGTGAGATTCCGTCGCTCCAGGTATGGCCCACCGGTAAGGTCCGCAGGTCGCGCAGATACACCTGGTTGCGGATTTGTGAGCGATGTTACCGTACACCAGGATTGTATGGCAGGACAGCAGGGCCAGATAATCCCGTCAATTCGGTTCCGTAATTGCTATGGCACGTCTAGAGTGAATCGAGCCCGTGTCGACGGGAGCGCTGAAATGAGGCGCTTTGGTTGAGGGTGAAGTCGAAGGTTATGATCATCCGAACGAGTGTCGTGTCATGTAGCATCGTTCTGGTGTGTAGAATGAGGATGAGGTGATACACAGGCTGTGTAAGGTGTAGGTCACGGACAGCAGTAATTTCGGAAATTCCTTAGGCCGGACTGCAGTAAAGACCCAATAACGGCCATCTTTCAACGCATCCTGCTGTCGAGGAAGAGAAAGAACGGTGATTATCCGCACTTCTGCCACCCACTGCCATGCATCACACACTGTGGATCTGCGTTGAGAATCAGACGGGGTCTGTTGGAACAAGAGCTTGGCTGACTCGATTTGTTCGCAAGGGTCACACGCATGTGGGAAAGAAGGGAGAGAGGGGGGGGGGGAGGAAGGGGGTAAAAGATGGAGAAGAAATGCATGAGTGTAGCCTATAGGACGAGTCAGAAAATACCAACAAGATAATAGGCCGTTCTGACGACTAGGTTCCCATGGCCTTTCATCCCGCGCCCGACTTGAGTAACAAGTTGCAGCAGATCATATCTCCCGAAAAGAGCGAATGAAAACGTTAGCTCAACGGCTATAATAGCAAGCTGAGGGTGTGATCTCCCACGCTTTGTGTGTCTACGTGTCTCCACCGCCAGGCCAGGAGGCAGCGGTGAACGATCCCAGGACATGGCCAGCGACCCTCGTGGATTATCTGTGATAAGACGGACAGTTGACCGTTTATAGACCCCCTGTGTGTCACACAGAACCTCACGGGCTCAACGTTCCCTGTCCTTCTCTGTCCTTTGACCCGACACCATCGCTATATTGCTCCCGGAACGATCCTGTGCAATCTTAGATGGGAGACGGCGGCCCAAGCAGTCTAGTGTGATTTGTAGAGGGTGCGGAATCACCGGTCAGCTCTGGCACGCTCCTTGCCTGGCAAAATATGCAAGCATTATATACTTTTTGTTGATAATGCTGGCTTGGATGTGTAGTGCGAGCATGAACGACAAGACTCAAAGTAGGATACGACGTCTCATTGGAAACGGAGTGGCTGGACAAACAGGTGGAAAGCATGGTATGGCGAACGAGCACGACCAGGTGAAGCAAGACCTGGCTGCCCCTGTTACCGCGTTTACGGCCACCACGGATGAACGGCGCATGCCGTTCGATTAGCGCAGCGTCAGACGGCAGTAGGCTTGAGATCAGTGGAAGAGTAGGTGGCAGGTCCGATCGATCAGGGAACTCGTTGGATTCTCCTGTATCGGAGCCAGGTCGCCATTGCGTACATGGAGCGGTCGGTATACCCTCCTCTCCTTGCACAGGGAAGAAATAGCAAAGTACGTAGGCAGAGTGGAACAAACAGAGGGGACGGGGTCGAAAGGGTGTTGGACGGCTGACACGCTGGCAGACTCTAGGCAAAATGATGACGCATATAGCAAGGAGCTATGCACCCATGGCATGTAAATTGATGGGCCCGGCAGAGTCTCACTCATGGGTTGGTAGGGCCGTTCGGTGGAATTATTTTGGAGGTCTAGGAATCCCGGGGATGATCAGCTCACAAGACGATTCAGCCTTTCGTGCGCTAGAACTTCGGTGGGATGTTGTCCCGTAGTGCAGACTTGAGGAGCCAAAGAAGCGCCGGGTTGAAGATTGACCATCTCACCACCAACTCGGCCGCAGAGGGCTAAGAGGTGAAGGGCAAGGGATGTGTGAGGAGAATATGGATGGGTTGGCGATCAAAATTCTTCCGCGTCTCGCAACTTTGCAACAACAGGCAAACGGACGGATATCCAACACGAGGCGTTCGAGTCTTCGGACCTATGTGTTGAATGAAGCGACTTATCCGGAATATGAAAGTTGTGGGGATGTCAGGAGTGTTGCACAACGTGCATCGTGAAGATCGACCAGGCACCCTTGTTGTGAGTACGCCTGATAATTATTCGCTTTCAACAATGATCAGCGCAGACCCCAAAGGTCCCTCGCCTGACTCAGCTCGCGTGCATGGAACGGAGCGAAGGCCTAGTTCGGGGGCAGTTCGTCGCTGCAATGGGAGAGGTGAGAATTGGGTTCGTGATTGGAAAACGGGACCAGTTTGCAGTGCGAGGATAGGCCTTGAAGGTTGCGATGCAGTCGATCAGTTTAGGACATTGGATTATTGATCGCTGCAGCCAGATTAGGATGAGCCAGGGTGCAAGAGAGTGCAAGAGTGGTGGTGGCACCATTGCTCTCAGTCTTTGACTCTCCAGTTAGGGCGTGAGGTTTGTGGGGAGTAAGGCAGGCGTGGGGCTCGAGGGATCATGGATGGACAGTTGAAGAGCTGAGATAATACAGGCTGAAGAAGAGAATATTAAAAATGATGTGGGATTAGACGATTTGTGTTTGACGGTTGTGTAGGACCGATTGGTGGCGATAGAGGAGCAGTGCGCATATTACAGTATGTTGAAAAGGCTCACTCGATATGAGATGATTGTAGAGTTGGCACAAGCACCTGATGCAGCGAGCGGTCGGGAGGCACAGTCTACTGTTGATGGAGTGATGCTGTTCTTGAAGGCAGGTAGTATAGGTAGGAGATGAAGGATGACTGCGAACAAGATTAGTCTTTGTGGTGTCAGGATTGAAATGAGGCAGTAAAGGTGTTATGGTATTATGAGAAGCTTTCGTTAATGGCTCTCGCCGCGACCTTGCATAGGCAGCACCTTCAGCCCTACCTAAAAGGTAGATAGGGCTCAAAGCTTCGTCCCCACCAGATAGGTAGCGGTGATTGTGAGGCAGGAAACAAAGGCATTGTATGCACGTCAGGCCATCAGCCATTCCGGTCTGTCTATACAGGTATTAGGTTCAGTAGATCCCTACCTGTTCCCCATTGTGGGTGTTGTTGTGGAGAGCGATATGGTAGGGTAGGTTTGGTTGAGCAGTGGACTCGGATTGAGGCAGCGAGCTGACAGCGGTGACAAGAAAGGAGCAATCTCCGGTCGGGACAGCTCGAGACGAGCAGCAGTGACAGGCATAATGAATAGCGAAGTGGAAGCAGCCGCGTAAGGTTTGAAGAGAATCCTTGACAGTGATTGTTCTTGCGGCGAAATTCACCAGGATCGGACCTAGGAGGCACAGGGCGTGGGTGAGGAGATGGGCGAGCTGGACGGGTGGAAGTATAGCATGGAGCAGTGCAGTAGCAGTGAGTGGAAGAAGAAGTAAAGTGATTAGCTGTCGATATTTTGATGTATGGAGCTTGGAAGTGAATGTGATAGTGGATATGGATATGGGAAATAGTGTTCTGTGCGGAATACGTAAGAAATTAAGGCAATCACGGGAATTAAGGCAGACACGATGACGGGCAGGCACAGGGAGATGGACAGCCAATGAGAGAAGAGGCAGTCAGCAAGGCAGCCAGGCAGTAGCACGTGACTGTCCCAGTGGTGGGTGTGTGTCTACAGGTGATAGGAAGAAGGATGATGGTAATCAGATAATGGCGATGGATGATGACAAGCACAATGACAACAGATAATAGGCAATAGACAATGACATCGGATGATCGACGCGCCCAATGCAGCATCTCTGCGCCCCTCTGTCTCCTCACGTCGTTCAACAGTTCTTCTCTCACATCCACTTGTCTTTCGCCCTGTGTAATCGCGTGTGTATGTGAGTGTAGTGTGAGTGTGTGAGTGTGTGTGTTATTGTTCGGCCGAGTCATGGCGATCGCAGTGCAGGCGAGACCGAGACTGTACCTACCAAGATTAGCGGTGGCTCCTTCTGCTCTTAGCCGTCTTCTCTGGCCTTTCTAGCCGGCATTCTAGCCAGCACCCAGGCTGATCAGTGGACCCTACTACAATAATACACTACACTATCCCCTCCCCCTAATCATCATCACAACACACACACACACACGCACACTCATCTCTCTAAACCTAAACACCCGCTCACCACCAGTACTGTCCCCCCCCTCCCCCTTCTCCCTCTCACCTCACCCGACGCCGCCGTCGATCCTCGTCACGCTCTTCTATCCGTGCCTACGTACACTTAGTAGTAGCTAGTATACAGAGTACATTCCAGTCTGACTTTCTGCCAACACCCAATCATCACCACTCAGTCGACACATTCCCAACTTTACAACCCACACCCAACAAACAATGCCCAACCAACGCCAGCACGGTTCGCACATCATCACCATGTACTGCTGTCCGTGATCTCTTCTGTGTCTGACATGATGATATGATGTTCGATGGATGGATCGATGAAGCATCATGCAGTGCACTGGACCATTCTAATTTACCTTGATACGTGTGTACACATAGTAGGATGTGTGCTATAGCTTTCAACTTGATTACAAGGCCTGTGGTGGATTCTGAATGGAGAGAAGAAGTGTGTAATTGTCGATTCCAGAGCATTCACTACATAGAGTAATAATCCACTCCCCCCCCCCCCCCCCCCCAACATAGAGTAAAAATCCCCCCCCCCCCCCCCCTCCCCCTAAACTACCCTACCATACCTGACCTAACCTACCCTGGCACGGCAATTCCATCACCACCACGAGACACCAACGTGGCGGCGAGCAGGGCCGAGGCTGTATACTCGCCTATGAATGGACGCATCGGGGCGACAATGCAACGATGTGGTTTTCGCCTTTGTGCAGTTGTTGTGTAGTGGTCGTGGCATGGGCATGGTACTTACCGTCGAGGCGCTGTCCACCGACTGCTACCTACAGTACTCTACTGTAGGTGAGCTGCTGGGCTGCTGGGCTGCTGGGCAACTGGCTAACTGGGCGTGCACGTATGTAATTATTAGCCGCCAGACGTCAGCGACAAATACAAAAGTTACAACTGCCTAGATGGTCCAACGCCCGCTTCTTCCGATCGCATGTCGCATGTCGCATGTCGCATCTTGAGTATCATCCTCACCGTCTACCCACCCCTACCTACATCCTGTTCCTATCTCCCTTCGAGGAGCCTGCATCTTCCTCCCCCAAATCATCCAAGAACGAGACTCGTCCATCGGCAAGCCACATTGCGGTACACGGCAATTCGATCTGCTCACAATTCCACCCGTAGACGAACGTATCGCTGGCTTTTTCTTGGACCTGGTCGACTGCCGAGCGTCGTCAGCCCGCCCAATGCAGTAGTTGAGCCGGAATGAACTTTTGGAGGGGGGGAGAAATAAAAATGCTACGAGCTTTTCCCTCTTGCACTGGCTGGCCGAGGATCCCTTGCGCCCCCCATGGTATAATGGTAATGGTCACTCGGATCTCCGCCGCTAACTGACATCCAAATCCCAACAGGCTGGGTCCTACTTGATCATCGGACTACTTGCTGGAACATCAATCATGGCCCGTGTCTTTTATTCTACCCAAACCAAACCTACGCAGTGCTCACATTCTTGTTCGTGGCGATGACAGTCTTGGTCCTGCTCATCCAACCAACGCTTCTGTTTGACTGGCAGGATGCCTCCGACTCGGTCATGATAAGGGCCGTAGGATGCGCTCCGCCGCAGGGCTCGGGTATTATGGCGAACAGCCGTGGCCAAGGATCTCTCATCGTGAATCTGACTCTTATAATGGCAATTGGAACGGATCTATCCAAACTTGAGCAATCAGCGCTCGCAGGATTGTGTGATAGCGAGATGACGCCTTTGCTAGTCTATCTGCTCTATAATGAGTGGCGTGGAGAGAGAAGCCAATCCAACGTGGCGGCGCATATGGAACCGTTGCAGCTGGTGTCATGATCGTCCCGTCATGGCCAAACTTCGCATTCTGCACCCATGACGAGCAAATCGCATCGTGCTCATCCTCTTTTGCACCGAGCAGCCAGCTAATAATGCTAAGGCTTTTTTTATTCTAAAGAACAGCCTCGTTTCTGCGCATATATGTACAAGACTAAGTCACTGTTTGGTTTGCGGTACCTCGGCAGAACACTGCGTGGAAACAGTCGGATCTGTTGGTCTTGAGACGTAGGTAGTGGACCATCGCCTACCTCTCTGTTTCAAGTGGAATGACGCTGCGCGGGCAGATGATGGGTTCACGTAGTATGAGTCCAGAACTCCGGAGCCATCGATCTAGTCTTGGCGCGCGGCCGAGGTATCTACCTACCTACCATCCACCCATTCTTAGCTCCTTGAAGCAAGCTCGCTAGTAGGAAGAGACGACGACTGGCGGACCCCACGACTTGAGATGTTGGAAGATGTTGCAAGTCGAGTTAGTTGGTGTATGTGTGTATATATGCAGAGTAAGTGTGAGATCTCTGTGGGTTGAGTGCGTCACGGTTGCAGTGGGAGGCAATATTAGGTATGTAAGCCTTGTCGTGTGCGCCTTCCTCTTCGTTTACATCTTCTGCCTTCCCGAAAACGACAACCCAGAATTACGAGCGTTCCATGCATGCACATTACATTACCGGTGGGGCAAGGACAATTCCGTGGGGAAAAAGGCTGGTGCAGATTTGAGGGTTTAGGGGGGGGGGAGGGGGGTAGTGGTGGTGCGGATGAGGGATAAGGGATGAGGGTAGAGTATCACAATGAGGTAGTGACAAGACAAAGTGGGTAGATCGGCACTGGCAGAACAGACAGGCGGGTAGGGGCATTTAGTGTAGAGAGGGGGGATCTGATCTCGCTTGCACGTCCAATCAGCGTTCCCGCTTTGGAGCTTCCCGGGGCTAGGCAACACTAGTCTCGGGGCATTAACGCTATTTAGAAGATTTGCAGCGCCTTCCCGCCTTTCGCCCATTGTTGTTTGTTGTCCATCGCTCACACTTCTACTCTTCTGTCCTTGTATCCGTCCAGCCTATTGCCTCTAACATGGAGTTTGCCGAATACGTTGACGAGCTCCGCGGCCTGAGTATGGAGAATTACAACAACACCCGTCTATGTCTTGTTTGTTATACACCATCATGCTCTATCATGCTCTCTACACTGACAATCGTCCTAGCTCTGCAAGATGGATGGGCGGCAGCAGTATATAGTACATTGCTGTCAGGCAGAACCGTTTAGACGTGGTACCGTGGTCAAACGGTTCAAGTGAACGAGTGATGGCAAACAAACAGCAACGACCGATTACTAGAAAGAGCTATAGTGCACTGCACTCTATGTAGTAGTTAGTGTGTGTAGTAGTGCTAACATCTTTAGCTTGCCTCCTCCCCCCTCCCCCCTCCCCCCCTCATCGACCCTCTAGTGAGTTTCTGCAGATATCATCCATCGCATCGCATCACATCTTATCATCCTTTCCACGTGGACCTGCATTTCATTCACTCTTCTCACTCCACGACCTCCAATCTCCTCAACACCATACGTCTATCACGGCTTTGCTGGACACAGCATTCCAAAAGAACGCTTGACGATTTCTGCCACAAGACCACAGTCTCTGGACGTCCTACCGTGCCTCATCGCTGGTCCTAGCTCCTCCTTACAGTGCTGCCTCATTTCGTCAACGCGTGGTCTGGGATCTCTATTCTTCTCGTCAAACGCAAAGACTGCTGCGAGGTCTTCGTGGCCCAAACGCCAAGACCCAGGGTCCTGTCATTGATCGCGTTGACATTATAAGCTTGAGGCTCGAGCTCACCCTGTCTGTGTCGGTGTCTGTGTCAGCATCACCATCGCCATCGGCTGTTTATCACGACTCCAGTCCATATTGTGAAACCCTCTTATCCGGCCGGAGCTTTTTTGGTCTGACTGAGACTGCCAACCTACCCTGTTCACTCGCCCGTCCGTACATACATATTCTTCCGTTTGCTCTGTCCTTCACTCGTCAGGCTTGGGCGATCTGCGGTGCAGTATTGCCTGTCCTTGCCCCTGTCGCCAAACCCCTGTCTGTCCTGAACAACGGTCCTCCCTGGCCTCGCACTCGTTCAGAAAAGGGCGATAACCGCCGCCAGTATAGATTGACAGCCCGGGATACGAAGACAGAGAGCAAGGCTCGGAGACGCCTCCACTCCAGAAGCCAGACCCCCTGGCCCTCCCCCGAAGCATCGCAGAAACCTCGCGCTTCATCTCAGACTCAGCATCCCCGTCTCCATCTAAGCCTAACCGACTGTTGCCCCGTCTGCATTACCGTTCGTGCCGTTGTCATGAGAGTGTCATCCCTGCTCGCTACCCATTAACGGTCCGCAACTTCGACCTTGGCTCATCCCCAACTATCTCGACTGGGGTTCCCACTGTCTGACCCACCCCGCCGGCGACTCTGTGCCTTCGTCACTCCCTGTTAGTGAGAGAGACAGACACACAGAGAGAGAGAGCCTGCGCTTCTTGTCTGCCTACTATTACTTACCTGAGCTCGCTCCTCGTCAGCCCAGCCTCTTTACACCTCGATTTGTCTGCAACCTTTGTTTTCATATCCTGCTTTGCTGCGACTGGTTAGCCTTTGCTATCCCATTCCATCTCTGCTCCCTCATTGTGGCCATTTGCCACTCTCGCCTTGCACTACCACTGTATATTTTCTTTCTTGGGATTTTGATCACATACCGAGAATGCAGTTGTCGACAATGCTCCACGGCACCGCCGAAAGGGACGGACATCGTCACTTTGTTGACTGTTGTTCACAGCGCACATCCTCTCCGCACACACAGTCACGAACTCATCATCACTTACCACCACAACATGGACCAGCCTATCCACCACATTCCCATCCATACTCGCAGCATGGCAACCACATTTACCAAAGAAGACCACAGTCTCCCCCGTCACCGCCTGTCGAGGATAACTCGAACAAGCCACTGCTCCCATCAATATCTAGTCTCCTCGGAATGGCTGATGGCGAGAGATCGGCTCCGCCAATGCCTGTGCATCGCTTTCCGGTACGCAGTTCACCAGAATCTTCTCCAACCAGCATGTACCAGAGTCCACAGCCGCATTTTCCACAACGATACCAGCCAGCTCCAGCTCCCGCTTCAGCGGAGATGCGAAGGGATCTTATCTCCATAGCCGTGAGCAGCCAGCAGAAGATGGACCATAGGATGAGGCTACCGCCTACCCCTCCCATGTACCCTGAGAAATTCACTGATGGTAACCACTCTCCTTCTACCGCCTCAACACATTCTTCCCTATCTTCACAGCCATATCACCTGAGTTCATTGAACAACATGGACCCTGAGCACCAACGGCAAGCCGACCAACGGACTCAACCGGCGAAAGAACCATCAGCACCATCAGTCTCGAGCGTCTCGCCTTATACTCAGGACCAAGCTTCCTCCTCTCCTGGCACAACATCCCCGGCCTCCTACTACTCCCCAGACTCTTCTTTCACACCCGCGAACGGCCTGTACTCGCAACGACCGTTGCCAACAGACTTTCCTCCTCCACCAGTAACAAGTACTGCCATCCCCTCATCCCCCGGAACTTCAAACCCATGGCAACACCATCACTACATCAGCACCAGCAGCGCCTCGGCCTTCCCACAGTCCCAGGACCGCTATATCTGCTCGACCTGCAACAAGGCGTTCTCGCGGCCCAGCAGTCTCCGCATTCACAGCCATAGCCATACCGGGGAGAAGCCGTACAAGTGCCCGCAGCCCGGATGCGGGAAGGCATTTAGTGTTCGGAGCAATATGAAGCGACATGAGCGCGGTTGCCATGCTGCGGCTAATGCTATTGCTGTATCATGAGAATCGAAGCAGTCAAACACATTGTCTTTATTACAATATGCTCTGGCGTTTACCGGGGAACAGTTGAGAGACAGCGCCATATTCGCGCATCAGGGCTGCGTGCGGCCTTCTTTCTGAATTTTTTTTTTCGCTTTATACCAATCTTCTTTGCACGGAGACGGCGTTTGGTCAGTGGACTGGACTAGAGGATTTTGGGGCAGCAGTTGACTGTGTGTGTGTATGTGGCATATCACAGGCGTTTCATTGTTCCTAAAGGGAATGATCAGGTTGTTCTTGACCATGTCATAGAGGGAGAATGATGCTTCTACTACTACTAGGGTTACATGGTATTGTCTTGGTTTGGTTTAGAGGGCCGGCAGGCAGGCAGGCACCATACGCCGACGAACGAACGGACAGCGACGAGGAAGACAACAAAAAACAACCTGTACATTAGCTACCCATCATGGAAGCAAGGAATTGGTGGACATGGGCGGTAGGGGGTTGGAATTTGGGGGGAGGGGAAAGACTCGTCTGTCTTGACCTTTCCTGATATCAATGACTATGACATGTAATAGATGACATTGACAATGACATAAGACATGTAAAGAGGATGATGGTGATGTGCATAATATGTACAATTGTAACTCTTTAATTTCTGATTCTCGAGTCTGTGTTATGTGTTACAGTGATGTCGATATGAGAGTTTTTCTCGGCCCGGACGCTTTTTGTTCTTCCATTTCATAGTACTGCACTACTGTACTATGTGCTATCACTGTACTATGCTGCCCTGGCAGAACAACCTACTCCTCAGACATAAGACTGACCAGACAAAAGCAATCTTTCCCCGCCACGCACGCATCTGCGAACCCGCTAGCCTTTCCTTTACTCTCTCCTACTGTATGTTGGTAGATGCAGACCACCGTCTTCGGCCCTGCCTCCCTCCCAAAGCCTCCTTCCCGTAGATCGTTCACGAGTTGTCAGACTGAGCTTCTGATCCTCACTTGGTGGGTTGGAATGGATGGGTACAAAACGACGATGAACACCTCGGAGCCATGTCCGATGAGCGCGTGTCCCTGGCATAACGACTAGACTTGAATGGCTGTGGTTGACTGCGATACCCCCGCGGCGAAAGATGGATGGCCCTCTGTCATGGAATGTTTAGACTTTGGGTCCGGATACGCTTTTCAGATGTGTTTATGTGTGTATGCTAAGATTATAGCGTAGGGAATGTGGAATCGTTGGGTTTTGTGTAGGGTATGGGAATGTATGGTGTTTGAGGGGTGTGTTTGTTTGTTGTTTGGTCTGCTTGCTTCATTGCTTCATTGCTTCACTGCTTGTCTGCACTGCTTGTTTGTATGCCGCTCTATCCATCCTTTCTCATCATGTCTCACGCGAGCAGCTGAATGCATGATAACTGCATATACACATTGCCCAACTCACTCCATACACACATACACACGCATACAACATCCCATACACACAACCCACCTCGCCCACCACCCCTCCAGGCCCACCTCAGACGAGCCCACCCGTCAACACGGGAAATCCGAACATCATTCGACATATACACACAGGCACACATAACAATTAATTATCCAATTCACTCCGCGGTTGTTGAAACCCACCCTCCCCACAAATGCACACACGCACACACACGCACTATGTTTGACGATTGATGCTGGCGTGTGTGTGTGTGCGTGCGTTGTACCGTGCTGTTGGGAGGTTTATCATCATTACGTCCGAAGTTTTGCCCTGAGGAGGGAGGGAGGATGGATGGATGGATGGACAGTTACTGCATTTGGCGTGCTTCTGTGTCGTAGAGCAGTACTGGCCTGTGTTCGTATCCATATCCGCACTCACACTCGTAGCCAGATCCACGCTCACATCCACACCCACACTCATATCCACACTCATACTCGCGTCCATATCCACACTCACATCCACAACCACATCCACAACTCCACCCCTCAACAACACCACCCCTCAACAACACCACCCACCAAGACCAACAAATGCCAACCCCCCTTCTCCTCAGCCTCTGCCCAACACCCAATCCATGCCTGCCATCATTCTAAACCCTAGCCCTCACACTCACCAATACATCCCCACGAACCAACACCCACACATCCAACCCAACAAACTATCCAACAACCATCCAACCCACCATACCGTTCCATCTCGTTTTCGCTAACTCAACCCCTGCCCATACACTTCCTGGACACGGCCTGGATGAGATCATGTTGCTGTTCTATCACTTTGCCATCACAGTATACTACATTGCCATTGCCATTCCATTGCAGCCTCGACGCGCGGACATCGAGTCCCGTCGCTTCGAGTCGATGCACACATACATACATACATATATATACATACTCCCGAACTATACCCAGCGCACCAATCGCACATTTCCCATTCCCCAATTTACATCCCCCTCGCGGTTCCGTAAGTATGGACGACGCACAACCTACCTTCTGCACCTACGCTACCGCATGCGAACGCTTGGCGAGGTTGCATGAATAGGAAGAGTCGGTAGCCAAGACGCTGGGCGAGGTTATGAGGTGGTGGTGTCTTGTCACTCTGTGTGTGTGTGTGTGATGGCTCCGAGTCCTTGGGCACGGGTATGGCTATGTGTATGTGTACATGTGTGTGTGTGTGTGTACGCAGGTACATGTATACCGTATATGTGCGCACAAAACTCTACAGTCACCTCGCCTCGCCTCATCTCCCACCCAACCCAAGCCCCAAAGCGGAGTTTCCCCTTTTCACTAAGAAGAACTAGGTCTACTAGGGGATGCCGGACTCTTGGGGAAGGGGCGTTCCGAGGGATTGGTGCTGGCTGGGCTGGATTGGATTGATGGACAGAATGGATAGGCTTGATTGAGAGGGAGAGAGTATTAAAATGATCAGACCATGACCGACACCGATTGCTCGTGTAAAACTCGGGCATCATCCCAGCCCTAATTAACTACAGTACAGTGACCCCGACATACCATAATAGCTCCTGCAATCGGGCACATCACACATCACACATCACATCACATCACATCACAAGGCGGGCAGGCGGGCGATCGACGCACCTCCTCCGTAGTTCCCGACCGACGGGAAAGTAATCAACTAAACCAGCCCAAAAAGAACCACGATGAAACAACGAACCTTTTTCCGACAATAGATAATTAGACCCCCAAAGAAGCGGGGGACATTTTCGTCGGCTCACGAAATCCTTTCACACACACAAGACTCGTATCCATCTATTTCCTTGACGGGACGATCAGGGAAAAAAAAGGGCTTACTCAACGCCTCAATTTCAAGCCACATACACACACATACACACACAAACACACACACCTAGCCCCCTCCTCCCCCTTTCGTATTTTCGTATCTGTGTATTCCGAACACGAGCTACGGATGGATGTGAGACAACAGCTACACATCATCCACTCTAGCTAGCCTCCGGCGGGCGAAGATTAGCGAGACGAGGCGGGGCGAGGCGAGGCGATGGGATGGGATGTGTGTGATCTGATGTGATCTGATGTGATTAGTGACGGATGATGTGAGACTCTGTGCCTCAGGCATACATACATACACACACTACTGTAATTATATCGATTTAATTGATTACAGCCTTGCAGCCTTGCAGCCTTGCAAGGTCGCTCGCTCGCTCGGTACGTACCTACCCAGTTCGGTCCCCGGCGCTAGCTCTGCGCGGACCGACGCGCTTTCCCTGCGTCGCATCGGGTATCGCGTCTCCGTCCACTGTCGTCGTTTCATCGTCTTTCTGTAGCTATACACACACACACACACGCACGCACGCATACACACTTCACACGCACATATCCCCATGGACGTACTCACCGCACTCGCGTCCCGTGTCAACGACACCGACGTCTCGACGCTTCTACACCTCGCCGCGCCGGCGCTAGTCACGGGCTTCGCGCTACTCGTTGTCGTCGTGGTGGTGCGTCGATGGTCGCAGGCCGCAGCTGAGGCGGGAGTGCGGTACAGCGTGCCGGTGCCGGAGCAGGCGAGGGAAGGGTGGAAAGGGGACGTGCTAGAGAAGCCTGGGATCAAGGTATGTATGTTTCTGTCTGTCCTCTTGTTGTGCGGGTGGGATGATGTATAATTAAGATGTGGTGAGGGCGGATAAAGGGGGTGAAAAGGGGCGCTCACGTGATTGGCAGGTTGAAGGCAGCGAGGCCATACAGTGTTATTGTCCTGCGAATGGGCGGTTGCTGGGACGGATCGAGCCTGATACGCGGGCGGATATCGATAGGGCGGTGGAGAGGGCGGAGGCGGCGCAGAGGGAGTGGAGGACGACGACGTTTGCGCAGCGGAGGCGGGTGTTGAGGAGTATGCTGAGGTATGGTGGAGGAAGTCATGATCTTCAGAGGTGGAGGATTTTAGACAGGTGCTGACGTGTTATGAACAGGTTTCTGCTGGATAATCAGGATACGCTGGCCACAGTTGCGTGCCTTGATTCTGGGAAGACCCGGATCGACGCGCTGTTTGGGGAGATTCTCGTTACGGCGGAGAAGCTCAAGTGGGTGATTGATCATGGCGAGAGGGCGCTCAGGCCGGAGCGTCGACCGACGAACTTCCTCATGTTTTACAAGAAGAACGAGGTCCGATGGGAGCCGTTGGGTGTTGTGGCTGCTTGTGTCAGCTGGAAGTGAGTCTCTTCTCTACACTTGTCATGCTCTTCTGAATGTTAATGTACGACGCCAGCTATCCCGTGAGCAACCTCACTCCGCCACTCTACTACCCCTATTCCACCCACTGACTCTACCCCAGTTCCACAACCTCATCAGTCCCGTCATATCGTCACTCTTCGCTGGCAATGCCATTGTCGTCAAGGGCTCCGAGCAGACCGCCTGGTCCTCTGCCTACTTCGCCTCCGTTGCAAAACACGCCCTGATCGCCTGCGGTCATTCCCCCGAGCTCGTCCAGTCCGTCACCTGCTGGCCCGACGTCGCACCACACCTCACCTCCCACCCAGGCATCGCACACATCACCTTCATCGGCTCCCGACCCGTCGCCTTCCACGTCGCCGCCTCCGCCGCATCAGCCCTCATCCCCACCGTCATCGAGCTCGGCGGCAAAGACCCTGCCATCGTCCTCGACGACGCCGCCCCAGACCTCTCCCGCATCATCCCCATCCTCATGCGCGGCACCTTCCAATCCGCAGGCCAAAACTGCATCGGCATCGAACGCATCATCGCCCAGCCCGCCATCCACGACAAAATCCTCTCCGCCGTCCTCCCGCTCATCAAATCCCTCAACCAAGGCTCCGCCCTCGACAACCCGCCCTCCGCCCCCGCAATCGACCTCGGCGCCTCCATCTCCCCATCCTCCTTCCCAGCCCTCCAAGCCCTCATCGCCGAAGCCATCGCCGACGGCGCAACCCTCCACACCGGCGGCAACCCCTACTCCCACCCATCCCACCCAAAAGGCCACTACTTCGCCCCAACCCTACTCTCAAACGTCACTCCCTCCATGCGCATCGCCCGCACCGAACTCTTCGCCCCAGTAATGCTCCTCCTCCGCGCCCCGACCCCCGCCGCCGCCCTCGCCGCCGCAAACGCAACCCCCTACGCCCTCGGCGCCAGCATCTTCGGCCGCTGCCCCCGCGTCCTCGCCGACTTGACCGACGGTATATCCGCCGGCATGGTCAGCGTCAACGACTTCGCCGCCTACTACGCCGTGCAGCTGCCCTTTGGCGGCGTGCGCGGCAGTGGCTACGGCCGTTTCGCCGGTGCGGAGGGCCTGCGCGGCGTGTGTAATGTTAAGAGTGTTTGTGTTGATCGTTGGCCGTCGGTGCTGCGGACGGCGATTCCGTCGGTGCTGGGCATGCCGGGAGGTGCGGGTGCGGCGCGCATGTGGGAGTTTGGCAAGGGGGTTGTGGAGGTTGGGTATGGGGAGAGCTTGGGGCGGAGGGTGAGGGGTGTGAGGCGGTTTTTGGGCGTTTGAGTGTGGGGTGGTGGGTGCTGTGAGGGGGATGTGGTGGGGAGGAGAAGAGGGGGTTGGGGAATTGGAGGTGTGGGAGAGAAGGAGAGGGATATGGGAGAAAAGGAGAGGGATGTGGGAGAAAAGGAGAAGGTCATGGCGGTGGTATATTGTATATCATTGCCACCAAGACGGACACGAGGATATAGCCACGACTATACACGCAGTCCTTTGATCTCGAGTAGAAAAGGGGGGGGGGAACATGAACAACCAAACGATTTTAGAGGTATATGTATGTATAGAGGATATGGTAGACAGATACCAAGCCAGCGATGGAAGAGGCCATGGACATATACTGCCGACAGTGGTGTCCTACCGTGCACAGCTACAACACAACGCGTCGGCCAGACCGACCCAGTCCCTCACCATCATCCAGCCCCTGAACACAATCATCAAGCCAAGCAATAATTCTTTTTCGCCCCTGCCGCGGACGCCAAAACAAGTGCCTCGTGAACAGTAGCGTCTTTCTACAAGTCCGCCGACATGACCGCGTTCTACACATCCATTAGCCAGAATCGCTTACTGATTCATGCAATCAAGCACTTACCCGCGCGACCTCGTACACCGGCGTGATGCCCGTCCAGTTCCGGAACTGATACACGCCCTGGGCAACAAGCACCTCCAGCCCATTCACCGTCTTCCACCCGGCGTCTGTCGCCAGCTGCATCAATGCCGTCACAGGCGGCTTGTACGTCATTTCCAACAACCACTTTTCGCCCGCCCTCGCCGCACCAACACTTTCATCGCCATCACCATCATCAGCCCTCTTGAACACCGCACTCAGTACCTCTCTCAGCCCCTGATCAATCGGCTGGTCTGCTGGGATGGTCCCAATCGCCACCCTCGGCACACGCTCCAGTTCGTCCACAGCGTCTACATCAGCCACCACGCGCACATCGTACTCTGTCGGGAACACGGACACTAGTTCTCGCAGCTTGGCCTGCGTGCGGCCGACTAGGTACACCGGTGCGAAACCCATATCATGCAGTGCGTATACAGCTGCGCGGGCCGTGCCACCGCCCCCGATCACCAGCGCGCTGTCACCCTTGCTGCCTCGTGCACTGCCTGTGCTGCCGCTGCTGTCCATACGGCGGCGCGCACGCACGCCTGCGCTGCGCAGGACGTGCGTCATGCCCTGCCAGTCTGTATTGCGGCCCACGAGGCGCGTTGAGGACTTCCCAGCAGCGTCGCGAGTTGTGACGGGCACAATGGTGTTCAAAGCACCGATGACGGCGACTTCAGGGCCCAAGTCGTCGACGTGGGGGATCAGGAGCTGCTTCATGGGCATGGTGATGCTGGCACCGCCAAAGGAGGGGCTGCGCAGGTAGTCGAGAATCTCCGCGACGTCGGTGGACTCAATAAAGGTGTATGAGTGAGGCAGGCCTGCTTCGCGGAAGAGTTTGTTGTGCATGGGCGGCGAGCGCGATGTAGCGACAGGCGAACCGATGACAGCGAAGGACTTCGGCGCGATCTCGCCCATCAGGGAGAGTGCGGAGCGAATCTCAGTCGCCGACATCTGGCCCGGCGCTGTTTGTGAGGGGAGGAGAGGATGGGAAACCGGAGTCATAAAGGCATTTATGATGCGGGAGAATTTGCCGTGGAGACCCATGTTGATCGCAATCAGGGGGATGGGGTGGGCTGTGGCGGCCCATTTCTTGAAGGAAGCGAGGGCGTAATTATCTTCGATACTGGAGGCGACACCTACCAGCTTGATGACGTCGGCATATTGCAGCGCTTTGTTGTAGACGGGAATCCAAGAGCCGTTCGACCATGATAGTTGCTTGACAGGATCGTGGTGAGATGCGATAATGCGTGAGTAGCCCTTTTGTTCAGCGACCTGTTGAAGGATCTCGTCGGGCCACGTCATTTCCAGGTCTATAAACTCAAGACCAAGACGAATTGCGGTTGTATAAAGTTCAAGCGCTCGTCCGTGAGCTGTGTCGGGGAACTTGCCGCCCTGAGAAACTGTCCGGATCGTGAAGATGATTGGAATAGCCACGGAGGATCGTAAAAGTGCAACCTGGTCAATCACGAACTCGATAGATGGAATACCATCGGAGCTATTAGGGTCCTCCAGCAGATCAACACGAAGTTCCACAGCATCGGAGCCGACTACAATGTCTGGCAGTCGAGCTGTCCACGATCGCACTTCAGGAACGGACAAACAAACGAAGAAGGAGTGGTCCTTTTGCTTGATGTCTTCCAGAGCCGAATGTTGTCCACTGATAGAAGACATGAAACGTGCAAAATCTTCCAAGGTACTCCCAAGATCATCAGCGTGTGCGGTATTACTGTGGTAGTGATAGTTGCTGCATTCGTAAAACCACGGCTTCCTCCGCAGCCATACTTCCATAATGTCCTCCACGTATGCAGGTCGAGTTTTGTCGACATTCAGATATTCAACCACCTTTTGAATGTTTCGTGTGATGAGCAACACGATACCTCCATCTTTGTGATACTGTGCGAGGACTTTACGTGCCTCCGGAGTCTCAACTATGCCACCTCCGCAAGCGAAAATGTGCCCAGTCGGTT
This sequence comes from Pseudovirgaria hyperparasitica, assembly GCF_010093815.1. Lineage (NCBI taxonomy): Eukaryota > Fungi > Ascomycota > Dothideomycetes > Acrospermales > Acrospermaceae > Pseudovirgaria > Pseudovirgaria hyperparasitica. The sequence continues at coordinate 246,174 of NW_022985568.1, forward strand.
TTTCTTTCATGACCTTCTTTAGTATGTCGAACTCGTCTGCACGGAAGCCCTCCCACCCCTTATCCTTGATCAGTTCAGGTATCGTCATACCCACATGCCTCTCAAGGGCGGTATCCAGATCAACAAAAGGCCACCCAAGCGCCTGAGAAGCCCACATACCCGTGGTCGATTTGCCCGCACCTCGCATACCGATGATGAAGATGGACTTCTTCGGTGAGGTCACACCGTTCGTCAACCCATTCAGATGTGATATCGAACGCTCTACGCCTTCAAGCTGGGCCCCGAATGTTCCAGACAACACATCCCAGTAGCCAGGCCACGTTTTGCCAGTACATTCCCTCTCCAAGATCAAAGCAGACGATGGTGTTACTAGGGAAAGTACGGCGAAACTCATGGCGACTCTGTGATCGTCATAACAGTGCACACCATTTGCTGGCTCTTTGAGAGCCTGAATGTCTTGGCCGTCTATCTCAATACCGTCGTCAAATTCTCGACAGGTGACGCCAAACTTGGCTAGCTCATCTTTTATGGCAGCTATCCGATTACATTCCTTGACTCGCTGGTTGGCAATGCCGTAGATCCTCGTTGTCCGATTTGTGCCGTTCGAAGAAGCAACGGCGCCCAACACAGAAGCCGTCAGGAATGCGTCAGTCATTGGTTCCATGTCAACCTCCTTCAGGGCCTTCAGATGGCCGGGCTTGGGACCTGTCACCGTCGTAGATGTAGCGGTCTGTTCAACAGTGCACCCCATCGGCCGCAGCACATCCACCGCGAATCGAGCATCGCCTTGTAAAGAGCTGGACCCTATATTTGGTACAGTGCATGTTGTCCCTGTGATCGCAGCAATAGCCAATGGATATGTGGCGGAGCTAGCATCACTCTCGACTTCATACGTGGGAGGATTCGTGTATGTCTGCTTCGGGATATGATACGTATTTTCTTCAGATGCAGATTTCTCAACGACAACGCCGAAAGAGGCCATCATGGCGATGGTCATGTCAATATAAAGCTGTGATATGGGTTTACCTCCAACGAGGCGAAGTGTGACGGGCTGCTTTGCGTAAGGGGCACACATGAGCAGAGATGAGACGTATTGCGAGGACACAGTCGCCGCCAGATCAATGTCTCCACCGGCGAAGCCACCAGCAGCGGTAATATTAAGCGGTAGACTGCCCTTTTTCTCGACGTACTCAACATGTACGCCATTGGCTTGCAGAGAGTCCACGAGAGGTCCAATGGGGCGCTCTTTCATCCTAGCATTTCCGGTGAGTATAGTGGCCTCAACCGAAGATGGCTCGGCAAGAGTCGCTACGGTTGTCAAGAAACGAGAAGCTGTACCAGCATTTCCCAAGTATAACTCTTCTGGACTGGCCTTGAGCTTTCCACCATTGCCGTGAACGACTAGGACCTTGCCGTCGTCTTCCCATCGGTAAGTTGCACCTCCCAATTTGACAACAGCATTCAACATGACCTGAGTATCATCTGAGTGAAGAAGATTTGTGATGCGGCATTCTCCCACACCAAGCGCAGCCATGACTAGAACTCGGTTGGAGACACTTTTCGATCCCGGTGGCGTGCAAGAAACCTTGAGGGTGGATTTGATGCCAGGGTGCACGCGGATACTTGGTGATAACACGATCCGGATATCTTTGTCTGCAACCACACTCGCCTTCTTTTCATATGTATTCCCAATGGTGGAAAGTAGAACAATTTTCTTATTTTTACCCTCGTTCTTCTTGTCGACTGCCATTATTCGGATGAGCTCATCGACAGCACAGTGCTTATTCGCAGACCGTTTGCGGACAACCTTGTCCTGAAGGGATGTAGGCAGTCCATAGCTCGCGATGCATTTGGTCAGTCTTGCAACAGCTCCGGGGGACAGAACTCCAAGGTATCGTGCCAGCTCAGCCTCTTTGACCATACCAATGGCAACACATTCTCCGTGCAGGATCTGGGGGGTCAAGATAGCTTCCATAGCATGGCCTATGGAGTGTCCAAAGTTGAGAAGATTGCGCAAGCCACCTTCGCGCTCATCCGCCGAGACGACGTCGGCTTTGACTTTGGCCGAGCCTACCACGTGTGTCTTGAGTATATCTGCAATGCTTTCCAGCCTGCCCTTCCCCTTGGCTTGCTTATTGCTGATGGCCTTCATGATGATATCAGCGCTATCTTCCAAGGCCGCAAAAGCCTCTTCATCCCAGATTGCTGCAGTCTTTACTACCTCAGCCATGCCATTTATGAACTCTCTCTTCGGTAGCGTCTCCAGGAATTGAAGGTCGATGTATATCCGCTCCGGCTGCCAGAAAGCTCCAATCAGATTCTTCCCAGCTGGTGTATCAATTGCAGTCTTTCCTCCTATTGACGAGTCTACCATAGACAGTAGCGTCGTAGGTACTTGTACGAAGCGGACTCCTCGCATATATGTGGCAGCGACATACCCAATCATGTCGCCAATGACACCACCGCCCAGCGCTATTATGACCGTATCGCGAACACATCCCTGCGCAAGAAGCCAGTCCTCGACAGCAGCTTTTGTCGACCGTGATTTTGAGCTCTCACCGGGAGCTATGGTGTATGTGAGGAGGCGTGGGTTCGAGGGAAGCTTTGCAGCCTGTTGCTGAAAGCTTTGCTGAAAGGAGGGTACATACTGAGGAGCAATGTTGGTGTCTGTGATCAGGACGTAGGTCGAGGAAGATATGTTGGTCAGGAGATCGTTTGCAACATAATTTTGCCAGAGTCCATATTCGACAATGATGGCCTCTTTCCCTAGAATTGATACGGTCGTAGGATTTTGAGGCGCCATAAGGGACTACGTAAAGAACCCTAAAGGCTCGAAATCAATTGTTGAACAATTGAGGGTATGCGAGCGACGCCGTCAAATTATAGAAAGTGACTCAGACGTAATTAGAGGCCTGTTTAAATTTAACCTGATCTGAATTTCAGGTCGGCTGCCGATCCCGCCTCGCCGCCCCACCCAAGACGCCGAAGTAAGGGCTACTTTACCTGCATGCGCCGAGCATTCCACCAGGGTTATATAAATCCGACTGTAATCCAATCAGAATCGTTTTCACCAAGGTATATATAGCAGACTTGAATACTTTCAGTGGTAAGAGTTGGGAATATGTACTGTTTACAAATATTTGAAGACTAGGCGAGCGGTTGTTACCGTCAGCAGGACCCAAGTTTGAGAGTGCCCTGTACATATTGCTATTGAAGTCGACTCGAGAGCAATCTCAAGGCAGAAAGTTCGCTTTCTCTAGAGGAGCAGCTCGCATCTATAATTGTTACATGGGTTTAAAGACTATGTAAAGTGTACCGTTGTGAAGGCTGTGATCGCTCGTGAGAATCTTCATTGCATTCATTGCACTAACCTCGCGGCGCGAACATGTGACGCATGTTGTAGATCGGAGGGGTATAGTCAAGACTGCGGATGCGTTGACAGATTGCGTGATATTTCTTTATGGCCATGGCAGAGCATAACTTGAGAGCCTTGGCCACTGTGCAACTCTCCAATGTCGACATGTGCATGCTAGACTCAAATATTGCTACGAGATCATGAACATAGAACATAATGTCGGATGACACAGTCTAGCATCTATAGACAGCTTTTACACGGCCAAGTCGCGCCCCTTCGACTCCCGTGTTCACTTTCCTCCATCGGTCGTGTGATACACGGCCAGTTTGATTGTCCGTCCTGGGCTTCATCGGATGATCCTCTCGCAGGCATAATGTGCATGATATGGTGGCAATACGAGCTTCTCGTTAAGTATACTTTGAGTAATAGCTTCTCCAATCGACTGTGCGACTGTGAGCAATGCATGTCCACCAGGTTGTCTGTTCAACTTGAGAAGGATACCGAAAGTCGTAGTATTAGCGGCCGAGACCTCCGAAGCTGACATTACAAAGGTGATATCACTCTGTGAGAGCTCGGCCCCACTAGCGGGGAACGTTGAAAGTCCAGACATTTCAGTACTCGAATGTCTACCAGCATTCACTCCTTGCCCTAATTGTGCAGTATTTAGATTCTTGCCTGACCTTCAATCATGACGACTCCACGTGTTTTCATTATTCGCCATGGTGAGACTGAATGGTCGCTCAATGGCCGGCATACAGGTACAACGGAATTACCTTTAACCTCGAATGGAGAGGCTAGGATACGCGCAACAGGACAAGCATTGATCGGAGAGGACAGACTGATTGCTCCTCACAATCTCGCGCATATGTAGGCTTGCCACGTATACCACACATCCTGCAAACGTTTGACTGGCAAAATCAGCTACGTATCTCCTCGACAGCGAGCACAACGGACTCTCGAGCTTCTTTCCATCGGCTCTTCTTGCGAGATTCCATGGAAGGCGAATTACGACCACACATCCTCCACGAAACCTCGAACCGACGCTAACATCGAGGTGACCGAGGACATTCGCGAATGGGACTACGGCGACTATGAGGGTCTGACAAGCAAAACGATCCGGGAAGAGCGTCAGAAACGAGGTGAAGGTGGCTGGGATATCTGGCGAGATGGCTGCCCAGGCGGAGAATCGCCGCACGATGTGACCAAACGGCTAGATCGACTGATTCGAGACATCAGGAATCGATTCCACGAAGCCGCCGCCGGGAAACCCAAAGGAGAAGCTCCAGCGTGCGACGTGCTTCTCGTGGCGCATGGTCATATTTTGCGTGCTTTTGCTGCGAGATGGATTGGTAGAGAGATCCACGATAACCCGAACTTGATCCTGGAGGCCGGGGGTGTTGGCACTTTGAGGTAAATCAGCACCGACACGTTTCTGTGTGATGTAATACAAAGCTGACTCTTGATGATGTAGCTACGAACATCACAGTATCGATGAGCCTGCAATTTTGCTTGGTGGGGCGTTCATGTCCGACGTTGTGGAAAACGCAAAGGATGATGTGATGAAGCGTTAAGACATCTGCCACGGAGATTCCACATAGATCATTGTTTGCTGTGCGCATATCAAGTTCTGTCCATGACTTGGTCCTCTCCATGATGCTCGTCTTGTGCGGCCTCCTTGGCTTGCTCGCGCTCTCGTTTCTTCGACTGTGGTTCAATGCCGCATGGCATCCGCTTCTCCGCGGTACATGCCCGACAACGAACGACGAGGACATCTGCTTTGGACTTTCGACCCCCTCTGCTTTTGTTTTCGATGTGAGAACTCGAGGTGATCCCAGGAATAAGTAGCGTGTCGCACCGCTTACATATGGAGCGCTTCAAATCCTTTGATAGACGCACGAGAGTCTTTTGCGATACAGCTTTCAGATCCATCATAAGCCTTTGAGACAGTCTGGTACTATACGTTGAGACTGAACTCTCGGCGGACTTATTAATATTGCATGACTCCGATTCTTCTTTGCTTTCGGATTTAAGTTGAGCGCTTCGCACAGCCAAGTGGCACCCAGCTTGCTGAAGGAAAGATATCCTAGAATGAACGTGTCTATTTGGTACCTTGGTACCTTTGGTTTTCCTTGCCATAGAAACGTGCGCGGCGTTTGCAGCTTAGAACGGTGTTGAAAATGGCGCGTTGCAATAATTAGCAGAGCTCAGTGAGCACGGACCTCGCGATATCCCTTCACGTGACCCCTTAGCGTACTGCTCCTGCTTTTCAGCCCATCTGTTGCGCCCACCAACGCTTTCTTCCTCGCTGCCTCCCTCCCACCTCTCAGCGTCATTTGCTCCACCTCTACTTTCTTCCAACCCTCCTCATCTCACCGATATTTCGGCGGTGGTGAGACTTTCGTACTTCGCACACTCAACAAAAAGCCTTCTCTACTCGGGAGACGGCCTTGCAGGTTTTCTGCGCGCCCTCGCTTCGAACGTCGCCTTTACGGTAAACAACAGTTGCAGGACCTTCAAATCACGCAACTTCATCGTAACCGACGCCAAGATGTCTCACGAAGAGGACCTCATCGACTACGATGATGAGGAGTTCCAGAATGAGGCCCCTGCCAACGCAGCGACCGGAGCAGCCAACGGCGAGCAGAAAAAAGGCGACTTGATCGTCAGTGGAGGTGATGCTAAGGGCAGCTACGTCGGTATCCACTCAACGGGTTTCCGAGACTTTCTCTTGAAGCCGGAGCTTCTACGCGCCATTACAGATTGCGGTTTCGAACATCCTTCGGAGGGTTAGTCACTCATTCCCATCAAGCATTTTGCCCTCTTCCTAGGCGCCCGTCCACATCTGCGACCTAGTCCACGAGCAAAAAAAAAGAGTCAATATCGAGGCGATACAAGTCTATCCAGAGTAGCTGGATGTTTGGCGGTTGAGCATGTCGAGATCATGTAAACCTTTTTGTCGTTTACCGCCCGAAACCTATATTCATATCTCGCTCCTCAGCGCTTTGTATGGGTTGAACCCTAAAGACATGCGGCGTGGAAAAAAAGCTGGTCGGTGTCAATAAGACGATCTGAGCAGCTTGTTGACCTTGGGTCTCTCGTTGTGGTGAAGAATCGCATGCAAGGCAAGATGGATAGACTCGTGGACTTGCAGATTGGACTGGGCGCCGCGCCCGAATGCTTCTATCGCTTCTCTTGCTACGATCGTATCTAACATCCGCCTCTCGAACAGTCCAGCAAGTGTGCATTCCTCAGGCTATCCTCGGTACCGATGTGGTCTGCCAGGCCAAGTCCGGTCTTGGTAAGACTGCAGTCTTCGTTCTGGCCACCCTGCAGCAGCTCGAGCCAGTCGCCGGCGAAACCTCAGTGTTGGTTATGTGCCATACTCGCGAACTTGCATACCAGATCAAGAACGAATATGCTCGCTTCACCAAGTACCTTCCCGAGGTCAAGATTGCCGTCTTCTACGGAGGTGTCAACATGCAGAAGGACATCGACATCATCAAGAACAAGGATACCCATCCTCACATTGTCGTTGCCACGCCTGGAAGACTCAACGCTCTCGTGCGCGACAAGCACCTTCGCTTGGGAAACATCAAGCAATTTGTCCTCGACGAGTGTGACAAGATGCTTGATCAGATTGGTGAGTTTGTTGCAGTGATTTGAATTGTTCGGGATGGTTTGCTAACCCGGGCACTAGATATGCGTCGCGACGTTCAGGAGATATTCCGTGCGACGCCAACTCAGAAGCAGGTCATGATGTTCAGCGCCACCCTGTCCCAGGAGACTAGGCCCGTCTGCAAGAAGTTCATGCAGAACCCTCTCGAGATCTATGTCGACGATGACACGAAGCTGACCCTTCACGGCTTGCAGCAATACTATGTCAAGCTGTCGGAGAGTGAGAAGAACCGTAAGCTCAACGAACTTCTTGACACTCTCGAGTTCAACCAGGTCATCATCTTTGTCAAGAGCACGATTCGTGCCACTGAGCTGGACAAGCTCCTGAGAGAGTGCAACTTCCCCAGCATTGCTGTCCACTCGGGCGTACCCCAGGAGGAGCGGTAAGTCGGACCAAGTCGTGGAGTCGTGCAATTGCTAATTGAAAGTAGGATCAAGCGATACAAGGAATTCAAGGAGTTCAACAAGCGTATCTGTGTTTCTACCGATGTGTTTGGACGAGGTATCGACATTGAGCGTATCAACCTGGCGATCAACTACGACTTGCCAGACAACGCTGACTCATACCTCCACCGGGTCGGACGTGCAGGACGATTCGGTACCAAGGGTCTATCAATCTCGTTCGTCAGCAGCGCAGAGGACCAAGAGGTGTTGAAGTCTGTTGAGAAGCGGTTTGAGGTTGCACTTCCCGAGTTTCCCGAGGCCGGTATTGATGCCAGCACGTACATGGCCTCATAAACGCGGCAAGATGACGCGACGACAGAGGCGTGAGCAAGATACAAAAAGGCGTTTGAAACAATTCTTCACATGCGCGAATGCGTTGCAATTTGTCGTTTATTGGCTTGACATGTACTCTACACTCATATACTTATCTTTTGTGGATGGGATGAACGGATCGTGCCGGTCCACTGGGGCGCACCAGGACTCTCGTCCCGATGCTTTATGTACTAGAGTAGAGCGCGCCGGATAATTCAAATGATTTGCAATGTAACGAGGGTCTGCGAAGGACATGTGTGACTTGGTATACACGTGAATGACATGACTGACCGGCTGGCTGACTGACTGACTACAGGTCACCAGAGCCCTGACTTTGGAAGTATGGTGGTATCTGGTCATGTCTAATGTAGTGTGTAATTAATTGGTCGAGCTGGGATTTTAGACGATAGGATAACTATATCAAAAAGACTTATCAATACTACTAATTACTGTAGATAGCGGAGATGACGGCGGTGATGACCAAAAACAAAACCATGCCGAATCTGGAGTCGTCTGTCTGGCTGTCTGTCTGTCTGTCTGTCTGTCTGTCTGCCCGGACAGCCAGCGAACCGCGAGTCAGGCACATCCATGCACCAAAACCCGACCTGCCCACGGTAGGCCAACCAACCACTACCATCCCTTTATTCACAGTGGGCATGAAGACAGACATGTCTGGTCTCCCAGGCAAATTAGTGATTGTGGTCGTCGCCTAGGATCGATGCTTTGTGACTGACTGCACTCTGTGCCATGACTAATTATGGCTCGTGTTGTTGTTGTCGTCGTCGTCGTCGTAGTAATGGATCAAATGTCCACTGCCGCTGAACTGTTGTTTGGCCTGGCATGCGCGCAGTCAGGGGAGGGGGGAGGGGAGGGCATTCATGTATCCAAATATCTATCTGCACATTCGAATATCCATGGAAGTCTTTGCAGTCTGACGACTTGTTACAAAATGATGCGCTGGCACATGCGCAGCTATATACTGCCTGGTCTTCGATGGGCGTGAGAGAGAGAGAAAAGGTGGAAAAAGAGAGGCAGTTAGCAGCTAGACCCAGCTGCGGCTTAGCTACTACGTAGGTACTGTCGGGTGGGTGCAGCGGGGCAGATTGAGGCGGCTAGACAGGCTAGAGTAAGCTGTCTTGCCTGTCAAAGCTGGCAGCCCACACTACTGCCAAGTACTAGGTATCAACCCACGCGTAGAGCGGTCTGCATAGGTAGGTAGGTAGGTAGGTAGGTAACGTAGGAGGCTCCAGCACTCCAGTACCTATAAAGAGAAAGCTTAGGTACAGTGACAAGCCACCACCACCACCACCACCTACCACCAGCGGACATGCGCACAGCCCAGGAAAAGCCATCGCTTATGGCTAGTTTCTAGCATGCGTGTGTGCGTGTGTGTGTGCGTGTGTGCAGTATACGATCAAGACGCAAAAACCGGATTTTTATTCTCTATATTTTGTTTTTTTTGGAGGGGGTTTTTAGGTTTTTGAGGCTTCTTCCAAACCAACGCACTAGGGTAGTTGCCAGCCAACGAAGGTCGATCCTTTGTGAAAGAGTCGTTGTTGGAAGAGCGGTCAGTAGGGGGCTGGATTGGAGTAGATTGGAGGATTGTGGGATTGGGTTTTGGGGGTGAGGGAGAGGGAGAGGGAGTAGGACAGTTGGAGGTAGCACTATAGTATATACAATCGCAAGCAAGTACTTATAAGACACAAAACAGACAATTAGCACGACGTAGAATATTCATGATCCAGTGTACTATATGCAGTCTAGCGAAAAGCTCTGCAATAGCAGTAATAAAAGAAAGTGAGAGACGAGACGAGACCACGATGTATAATGTGGTATGATGTGGTAAAGTGGAGTCGAAACTTGTACAGTACATGTAATTATCTACGCCGGCCCGCCCGCCGCCGCCATGGACGAAAAACCGGCTTGCACCAATTAATTAAAAAAACGAAGAAGAAAAAGCCAAAAAAAAGGATGAAATTTCAGGAACAGGCACAGGATCACGAACAGGGAGGGAGGGCTGATACAGATTTTGGCTCCGTTTCCCGCATTTTCACGGGACATGGGAAAGTTCGCTCGTATACGGACGGCACAGCAAGCTATAGCCTTTTTCCTAGTCACTATTCATCGATAATTATCATCCTTATTATCGTTGTTATTCTTATTATTATTATGATTATTATAATGAACGGGCCCGTGTCGCGTCACGTCACGTCGCGTCGAGAGTGTTGGCGGGTTACTGTAGTTGGCAATAAATAGCAAGGAATTTGATTATCCATTGCAGATCTAATTAGTCTTGGCTCTGCGCACATACCCTACCTGCCTACCTACCTACATGCAGATGCAGCCAGTTGAGCGGGAATCAAGGTTTATGGCATTCCGCGATGCACGATAGGACAGGTCGGGATAGGGGGGCAGTCATCAGTCAGTCAGTCGGTGAGGTGGGTGGAGCCCAAGCTTGCTGTGCTGCGGGAGGATGATCATCGACGTGTTTTTGGCATTGGCGTGGCTGCTGGGTGCTGGGTGCTGGGTGCCTGGCTGTGAATGGATCGTGTGTCGTCTTATGGTTGTTGTTGTGGAATCGGAGAGCGAGGTGGGTGTTGATGGATGATGGGTATATGGATGGATGACGATGTGACGCGCGCTTGTAGACGGACGGACGCCCGTGTATACTACTGAGGTTCGTTGGGTCCCACGCCTCTTTTGTCTGCTGCTATATTGACACCACACACTACACACCACATAATACAAAAGCACATCATACAGAAATCCTGAAACCACAATTACCGTGAGCAGGTATTTATTGGTGGTGGTGGTGTGCATGTAAGGCTTCCCTTCCTTGCCTGGCTGGTCTGGTCTGGTCGTCTATGTTATCGATAACAGGCAGCTCCACTACTTATCCATCCCGCTCGCAGTGGGTGGAGAAAAACCATCGACATGGGGGATTTGCGTAGTGTATGTATGTCAAGGCAAGATGCACATTATTATCAAGTACTGTAATTATCGATAGTCTTCGGATGGATGGATTAGGTTTCGGAGGTTGAAACGGTTGTTACTACGGTGTCGTGCTCCACGCGTCCCGCAATGACTTATGTACTGTACTGTACCAATAAAGCACACACACACATACAACATATCAGACTGTTGGACGTCGTACTGTACCATTCCTCAGTACGACGTAAGCACGCTGCCTGCCCGTCGGTCGGTCGGTGGCGCGCAGAAGGCGAGTCGAACACACGCAAATCGCAGTGCTCCAATTGAGCAAGCACTAAGATTGCAACGGACGCTCCGCAGGGATGGGCAGGGGGGCCCACCGCCCGTCCATGACCATGACATGACGGCAAAAGCTTGTACAGACAGTGAGACGTTTTTTTTCCCAACAAAGAGGAAGAAGAAGAAGACCAGGCTTTTCGTGCATTGCGTGTCGGGTGCGTGTATGCGTGTGTTGGGACGCGTCGTGTCGTGTTGTGTCGTGTCGTGTGTTTTCTAGTAGGACGTGAAAATATTGACAGGCCTAACCAAGACTCGCGGGCAGGCATACATACAGACAGACGCGAACGCGGCATATCTGCACCACGCACCAAGTAACAAAACCAATGCTCCACACCGGGAGCTCGGAATATTCGGATGTACAAGGATTACAAGCACATCAAGCACAGCAAGCATGAAGCACATCAAGGCACATCCACATCGTAAGCTGTATGTCATGTATGTAGCGAGGCGAGGTTTCCCATGCGCCAATCCGTCTTGCGAATGCTTCGCCAAACGGTCGAGTGGGTGTGTGTGTCTCAATGATGTATGCAGACGCGGCTGTAAGCCCGATCACCGTTGGGGCCACCCACCAGGCGGCCGCCCCAGCAGCCGCCTGAAGTGTTCGTCCGAGGACAAGACCGCCCGTTTTTTTGGCTTCTTCTTTTCTTTTTTTGACATTAGATTTTTGACACTCCTTCTGTGGCTAGTGTTGTTGCAGATTGAGGCGAAAACGGGATTGGCGTGCTGCACGTAGCCGCGACTACCAGTCAGATCCAACGGCAATAGTGTAGTCGGAGTGGAGACTGACAAAGGAGGCAAGGACACGCATTAGGACAACACACCATAATAGTATAACTGTATTACTCTACAGAAGGGGAGTGAGTTCTCGCGGGATGGTTGACTGACTGACTGACTAGAGCTGTAATTGTGCGTGTCGCAGATGGGTGTACCGCATACAGCAGTGGAGAAAGTGTCAAGAAGGATGATCCCTGCAGGCGTTAGAGGGGATGATGATTTGCAGAGCTCTGGCCAGAGTTTTGAAGGGGTTTGAAGCGCGCCATGATTGTGGATTGATTATACAGTTAATTACTTGTATTTTCGCATATTACATCTTGGTACTTATCGCATGCGCCGCCCACGACACGTTTGGGTGAAGGGGAGACACTAGCGGAGGCTAGCACGAGGAGGCGACGTCAACTTTTTTTCAGCATGGATCACGCCAATGCTATCAAGGAGATAGGCGGCGTCGACAGCAACAGAAAGGTAGATTGATGAGAGTTGTAGAGGAAGATTGTGGTGATGTTGAGAGTGCGCATGAGTGTCCGCCATCTCACCATCATCTTATACATGAACACGCTGGACTCCTATAACGTCACTCCAACCGTCCAACCGGGCAAATTACAGCTGTTCGACTCTCAACAGAACAACACGACTGTGCTGTATGTACTGTACTGGCTGGTAATAGCTGCAAGCTGCCATTTCAATATTGCCAACATGCCATTCCCGTCTCCTTGTCGACGCTAATCCATCCCCAATCCGCATCGTTATCGTCCTAATAGCAGACCGGATTAATGTAATAATTAATGGCTGGGCTAAGAACTAATTACCACGTACACTCTTTGCTCGCTCGCTCACTCTCTCTCTCTCTGCCTGGGCTGCTGCTGGCTGCGGTGAGAGGTGATAGCGCAGTGTGAGAGAGATGAAGTGGCTTGGGCGATGACAAGGGGACGGCCAAGCTGCCAACCTCCTCTCACAGTGTGAATTAGTGGAGGGAGCTGGCAACTGGTTACTGCCCACACTGCTAATACGCCAACACTCACTCACTCACTCACTCCCCTACTCTACTACTACTACTATTACTGCTCTACCACTCTACTACCACTACCTACCCACCCGTAACGTAGCTAATTACTGACCCCCATCCATCCATCCATCCATCCATCCGTCGTGCATCCGTCTCTCCGCCTCGTCCAATTCACACAATCTTTCTCTCCTCTTTCTCTTTTTCTCCTGCGCCTACTACTCACCCACCTACACCACCACTATCCCACATTCGTTTGCATTCACCACCCAATACTTGCACTCTCCGTTGCCGTCCTCCTCTTTTCTCAACGGCGGTGCTTTCCATATCCTTTGCCCGTTTGTCCGTCCCTCCCAGCGACCATCCACCCTTCTTTCCTCGCCAAACAGGACCGCCCTGCTCCCGCGTCGTCCACCACCACCACCACGACCACCACCACTACCACTGCCACCACCCTTCATCTGCTAGAACACCGTCCTTCGTTTATTGTCGTTACTCGACGAACGCACATGTCGGCGACTCTTCTCCTTCGTCGCCCGGCTCGTTCATTCTGATTATCTTAATCACCTAATTAACAATCATCGCCCATCCGCCCAATCCCGCCACGACCTCCCTGTCCGTCCTCCCTTCGATCTCGGATTCCCCTTCGATCTTGAATTGCCTGTCTATCCCACTCACAGACCCTCCATACTGCCACTGGCAAATTTGAAGCGACCGTTGTCATGGCGCCTAATGCACCACGCCTAAAGATCCTGTCGGGTGAGTCCTCTCTCGACTAATTTCCTGCATCTCCTATGCGACCCACTAATTCGCCCTCGCCACTGCTCTTCACACGCTACAACTGATGCTGTTGCCAATGCAATGCTTGCAATGCTTCCTCTGCTTCACCTCATCAACCGTCCATTGACTCCAGAACCATGCTGACATACTGTGTAGTCGGCGGAAACGCTGTATCAGCCTTCTTGTCCTGGCGATTACAAGCAACAAACGCGTGCGATGTTACATTGGTGTGGAAGTCGGGCTTTGAGAGCGTCGCACAATACGGAATCACTTTCAAGTGAGCTACACGTCATATTGCCAGCCAGTCATCAGAGACTGACAAGTATTCCAGATCAAAACTCTTCGGCAACGAGAGATTCAAACCGTATTCAGGTGCATACACCAGCCACCCATCTACACACGATGTCGCTAACCATAACCAGTTGTACGAACACCTGAAGACGCTTCTCATAAGCGCAGCCAGCCTTTCGATTATGTCCTCCTCTGCGTCAAGGCGCTTCCCGATGTCTACGACTTGGCCGCTGTCATTGAGTCTGTCGTGCAGCCCCAGCACACATGTATCCTCATCAACACAACATACACACTGGGCGTGGAGTCGTATCTGGAACAGAGATTTCCGACGAATGTCGTCCTCTCTCTAGTGTCTGGTGCAGAAATTCAGCAGCTGGGTCCGAGCGAGTTCGAGCACATGGGTGCTACAGATATCTGGGTTGGCTCAGCCAACAAGAATCCCGCCATACCTGCCTCAATACAATCTGACATGGCGGATGCGTTGGCCATGACATTGAGCTCGGGTCAAGTCGATTGCAAAGTATCACCCAACATTCGACAACAACAATACGAGAAGATGATTGGGTAAGCTTTCCGGTTTCTGGAAGAGTTCTCCAGTACGCTTACACTTTCTAGAAACATTGCTTTTCATCCTGCCAGCGTCTTGTTCGAAACGCCAAACCACAACGAGCTCTTGGAGAAAGTTGGTGTCAGACCATTGGTCACTGGCATAATTGACGAGTTACTCAAAGTCGCCACTGCTCAAGGCTGCGTATTTCCCACGGATTTCGCACACAAAACAATGGAGTCGATGTGTATGCCACAGGAGACCAACAGCATCATGTACCAGGATTTTACAGCAAGACGACCCATGGAAGTGGAAACTTACCTTGGCTCCCCCATGAAGCTTGCCCAAGAGGTTGACATTGTGGTGCCTCGCATCGAAACGATGTATGCAATGCTTCACCACATCAATCTCGCCAACCAGAACAGAGCCACGGCGCCTCCGTCCCCGACGACGTCTGTAGCACCACCTCGTATGTCATCCATGCCTCCGCCGCGTGGGCCTTCAAACGGTGGTGGACCCATGAATGGCGGCTCTATAAATGGTGGGCCTATGAATGGCGGACCAATGGGTCCACCACGAAACGGGCCCAGACCAGGCAGTCGAGCGCCGTCAATGACTGGTAGCATGGGCCCACCCATGAGACGTGGTCCCCCGCCAATGAACGGCTACGGACGTCACCCAAACGGTCACGCCTATCCCGGTCCACCCATGCAACGGAGGCCATCATTTGAAGGAAACGATCTCGAAGAGTTCAGCCATCTTGTCCTATATGATGACATGCCGGAAGGTGAGATGGCCGGTGGTGGTGGTGGCTACGGTGCTGGGAACGCCGATATCGCGCTCCGAGAACGTGAATTGGCTATTCGTCAACGCGAATTGGCTCTCAAAGAACGCGAGATGCACATGCGACGTGGTGGCGGCGGCGGCGGCGGCCGAGGGAGAGGCATGGCACCGTCGGCAGGGTTTGATGATGACGACGACGAGGATGACTATTTTGACGCAATGGGTCCTTCTCGTCCGACTGTCGACACCGACAACTTTGATATGATGAGTGTTACCTCTCGTCGTGCAAGGAACGGTCCTTCTGCCAGTCAAATACGGAAAAATCCCGAATTGATGTCCCAAGGACGAGCAAGCAGGAATATATTTGGCCGCCCGAAAGCCAACAAGAGAACAAGTGCGTCACTTATGGCCGACGTGCCAGGGCTGCATGATTCTTTGATGAATAATCCATTGATGGGCTACTCTTCGAATCGGTACGGTAACGTTGATCGGCAAGCAATGGGCCAAGAATCGCGAACCAACTCTCTTACCGCTTCTCGCCTTGATGAACTTGGCGGTGTTGGCGGCGGCTCATACCCGTCCATGTCACGACGGACAAGTCAGTCGCCTGGCAATCCGTTTGGTCCAGCACCGGGGCAAAGAAATGGCGGACGCCCTTCACCGCCCAACGGCTACTTCCCACCTGGCGGCATGAACGGACGACCATCTCCACCGGGCATGAGGCAGCCAGTACCTCGATACCCACCAGGTCAAGGAAATGCGGTAGCGCCTCAGCAAGTAGAACAACACGCAGGGGTGAGCAATCTCTATCCGCCCAAAGCTGGTCAAGTTCGCAGTCTGACTGGAAGTGCGAGTGCTAGCGCGGGGAGTGGTGATAGTGCACGAATCGACTCGGAGAACTCTGCTCACAGCAGTCAAAGTAGCCTCGGGCCTCGTCCCCCGATTGGCGTTCGATGAATCTACAGGGAATCATAGCGACAGTATATGGCATCGTACTTGGAGTAATTGGAATCTGGCCGTCGACTCGCCTTTCTCACAACCTTACATTAATGACCATCCTCATACGCCTGCTGCGACTTCTTTTGCGCCCGCCCCACCTTCGGCTACTTCCGCCTTGATACAGCTGCAGCCGTATGTCATGCATCATCATCAACGTTGTCGAATTTCGAACCATTCCGCAAAGCACTATGGCGATTTGCCAGGTTTCTGGGCACTACATTTCAGCGCGAACAACAGCAAGCATGATGACACTACCACGAAGCGGTGGCTTTCTTTGAGTTTATTCCTTTATAGTAACGACATAGACCAATTTTGGGGTGTGAGAGAGTGAGTGAGTGAGTGAGAGAGGGTGGGCAGACAATGTCTGCGTGCGTACTCTCGAGGCTGAAATTTCCTATGTACCCTTTTTTGCCTTCGATCGTACACATTTTCACGATTGGCGACATTCGGCAATTCTCCAGTGGGCTAGTAGAACCACTTAATTATTCAGCATGGAGGGAGGAGGAGGAGGAGGTCAAGGCCAAGTGGAATCAAAAAAGCAAAGGCGCCGGATTTGTAGAGGTGGCAAGCTGGTCAACAAAGAAGCCTCTTGGCTTCCAAGGCATTTGAACGGCTGACGGCAGGCCAGAGATGGCGGCAGCATGTCGGTGTACTATCTATATCCTCTTTAAGCTGTCGGGGAACAAGGACCAGGGATGGGCAAAGAGGGTTTGACGAATCCGGATGCATATGGCGATAGGGGTGACAGGCAGGTGGATGAGAGCGCTTATAAGCAGAGCATACATATTGGATCAGCGAAATGAAAGTCGGAGCAGTCTGACAGCATTTACATTTTTAAGGATATTGTAGAGAGACAGAGAGAGAGAGTGTGTGAGAGTAGCGAGGGTGGAGAAGTGCACAGAAAGGCCAAACATTAGCGATATGTATATTCCGTTGGTTCAGCACCACCAGGATGGGCGTGACAGGCGAAATGCATGGCGACTGTCAAGACGATGATGGATTACTGTTATTATGATAATGATGTTGATGATGATGATGATGATGATGTCGAGAAATGCTTTGCCGAGCGGGGTCCTCACTCACAAATGTTTCTAGGCGTCTTCTAGAACGTAAGATGATAGAATGATAAGCGTGGGATTCTGCAACTCACCACACACACACACCTCAACACTTTCCTGCATCACCGTTTTGACACGACGCCTCAATTGGCTCTCCTGCAAGCAATCTCTCGCTCGTCCTGCACGTAACAGCTACCAACCTTGTCTTGTCCTGTTTATGGATCCTATCTTGCATGCCCATCCAGTGATCTCATCACCGACTGGCTTGTCTGTTGAAATTCTCGCTCATATACCCATTGCTGTGCATACTTGTTCTGTATCCACGGGACCCGCCAGAGAGAGACCAGAGACGACCCCAGCAATTAACGGCGACTCAGACGCGCCCAATTGAAAGACGCCCCCCCCTCCCTTGACTCGTTCAAACACATTTCCGCGTTGTCTTCAAACGTTGTTGCAGGGCGGGCTCGAAAGAAGCCCAGCCCGAGGGCCGCAGATGTAAGTCTGCCGTCCGCCGCTCTGTTCAACCGGATTTCCATCTCTCTCTCCTCCAGCCAGGCCTGTTCGATCGCTGTCGTGCTCTGCCTTGTGCTTGTTCAATTCCTTCTGCCGAGTCTGGACCACCTGTCTTTGCATCCGCTTTCGCGGCTTGACTATTCACTTGGCTTGGACTGGCTCCGAGCTCCATCTGCCCCGCAGTGTTCTTCCGCGTCTACTACTACTACTACCCCTCCGTTGAGTTCTACTACGATTACGACTACACCACGAGCTCCCTTTGCCGCACACGACAGGACTTGCTCTGCTCCATACTCGAACGAGGAAGAGAGATACGACAAGTCTTTCTACAATTCGGGCACCCAGCGCAGCATGACTTTGGCAGACGAGGCAAGGCGGGTCGCCGCAGAGTTTGAGTACTCCAAGGACGATGTTAACAAAGCTGTCAAGGAGTTTATACGTGAGATGGGTGAGTGCGTGCCGATCCTTTTTGATGTTTCGCTCAAGGCCAGTGGTGTTACCTTCCTAGCACGTTTGCTAACAGACACAATCTGCACAGACGAAGGCTTGACGAAGGATGGTACAGAGCTCAGTCAGATCCCTACATATGTCACTGCCGTACCCAATGGCACTGAGAAGGTCACTTGAGCCCGCTCTATAGCTTTCCTCGTAGGGAGAATTATTAGCTAACATGCTTACATAGGGGCTGTATATGGCCGTCGACCTGGGCGGTACCAACTTCCGCGTCTGCTCGATTCAGCTGCATGGGAACACGACCTTCTCCCTGACGCAGTCAAAGGTTGCCATACCCAAGGAATTGATGGTAGCCAAGACAGCAAAAGAGCTCTTCGCCTTCCTCGCCAAGCAGATTGAAAAGTTCCTCCAGACTCATCATGCCGAACACTACCAAGGCTTCGTCCGGCGTCGGAAGACCATATCCAACGACGAGGGGTTCAGAGAAGAAGAGGTCTTCAATCTAGGCTTCACCTTCTCCTTTCCTGTCAATCAGATTGGCATCAACAAGGGCCTGCTTATGCGCTGGACAAAGGGCTTCGACATTAACGACGCAATCGGCAAAGACGTCTGCGCCCTCCTCCAAGACGAAATCGACGCCCTGCACCTCCCCGTCCGCGTAGCTGCTCTCGTCAACGACACCGTCGGCACCCTCATGGCCCGCTCCTACACCTCCCCCGGCAAAAAGGGCACCCTCCTCGGCGCCATCTTCGGCACCGGCACCAACGGCGCCTACGTCGAGAAGCTCTCCAAAGTCACCAAGCTGGCCGCCTCCTCCTCCGCCGCCGACGCCTCCACAACCAACACCACCGGCAACATGATCGTCAACACCGAATGGGGCTCCTTCGACAACACCCTCAAAGTCCTCCCCAACACCCCCTACGACGCCGCCCTCGACGCCGACTCCAACAACCCAGGCATCCAAATGTTCGAAAAGCGCGTCTCAGGCATGTTCCTCGGCGAAATCCTGCGCCGCGCCCTCGTCGCCCTGCTCAACAACCCGGCCGTCCCCCTCTTCGCAGACGACACCAGCGCCGCAAACGAACTCCACTCCACCACAAACGTCGACGAGTCCTCCCCGCTGTTTACGCGCTGGGGCCTGGACTCGAGCTTTCTGAGCACGGCCCATGGCGACGCGAGTCTGGGGCTGCGGATGACGCGCCAGGCGCTCGATCGGGATCTCGCTGTTAGTGCCGCCAGCGAGGAGGATGCTGCGGCCGTTAAGCTGATTGCCGCGGCGATTGGCAGGCGTGCCGCCCGGCTTGCTGCCGTTGCGATTGCGGCTGTGGTGCTTAATACCGGTGCGCTGGATGCTGCTGCTGCTGCTGCTGCTACTGGCCCTCCTACTACTACTACAACTACTACTACCACAACAACTACTACTAGCCAGGAAGAGGAAGCAGGCGACGAAATCGACGTGGGTGTCGACGGCAGCCTAGTCGAGTTCTACCCAGGCTTCGAGGAGTATATCCGCGAGGCGTTCCGCGAGATTGACGGGATTGGCGCGGCGGGCGAGCGGAGGATTCGCATTGGGATTGCCAAGGATGGGAGTGGGGTGGGCGCGGCGTTGATTGCGCTTGTTGCTGGGCAGGTGGCTGGTGGAGAAGAAGGCGAATGATGATGATGATGATGGGGATGATTGAGTTGATTGATTGATTGATTCAGTGATTGATTGATTGATTGATTCATTGATTGATTGATTGAGAGAAGGAGGGAGAGAGGGTTTGAGAGAGGAGGACCGTGTGGGAAGGGTTTGGGGGGGAGGGGGGATAAGGGGCAAAATCTGATGGTTTGTGTGTGTGTTTACACGTGTGCATTTATGGTGGCAATGTGGTGATGATGATGATGAGTTGAGTTGGGGAGGAGCGCGCCTGTACTGCTCGTGTTTGTAAAGAGTTTTTACTTCTTGCATCTATGAAACGAGCGATGCCACGCTTCTGCTTCTGCTTCTGCTTCCTTTCCCAAGACGATTCAAGTCGAGTCGAGCCCGACTTCCTCTTCCAGTCCACGGGGGTATATCCACCATCCATCCATGCCCTAAATCCCTTCCTCCCCCTTCCACCCATACCCTCACACCACCCTCACACACCCTCCCCATCCCCCCTCGCCCCCGCCCACTCCCCCACCCGCACCCTCCTCCTAACAAGCACCGCCCCACTCGGCCTCAACCTCCGATAATACCCCTCCACAAAGCCCACCTCCTCAAACCCACGCGCGCTATACCACGCACGACCCTCGGCATTCGCCTCCCAGACATGCGCCGTGACGGCGGAGACGCCATGTGCGCGGATCGCCCGGGCGAGGACGCAGTGCAGGAGGTGTGTTGCGATGCCGTAGGCGCGGTAGCTGGGGAGGAGGACGAGGGTGGAGATGTAGAGGGTTGGGCGGGTGGAGGAGGGAGGGTCTGGTTGGGGTTCGGTGGTGGTGGTGGATGTGGATGTGGATATGGAGATGGTGTTGCTGGTGGGGTCCGGGGTGGTTTCTGAGGGGTGTGGGTAGATGCGGCAGCGTAGGCCGGCGATGAGGGTGCTTCCTTGTGGGGGCGTGTCGCGGAGGAGGACGGGTGGTTGTGGTGGTTGCGGGAGGGACTGTTGGGTTGTGGATGTGGGTGTGGATGTGACGCTGGGGTCCCAGAAGGCGAGCAGGGTGATGTTTGCGGTGACGGGGTCGGAGAGGACTTCGTCGTAGAAGGATTGTGGGTAGGGGATTGGGAGGAGGAGGGCGTTGAGGCGGCGGAAGGCGGGGACGGAGGAGCTGGTCATGGGGCTGAAGGATACGGGGGGTGGGAGAGCGGGGAGGGGCGGTGTGAGGGCGGCGAGGAAGGGTGATGTTGATGTTGATGTGGATGTTGGCGTGAGAGGTCGTGTGGAGGAGGAGGCTGTTGGTGTAGGAGCAGATTCGGTGTTGTTTCGGTCATGGTTCGTTGGCTGTGTGGTGTGGATTGTGGGTTCGGTGATACTGTCGTTTGTCGGGTTGGGAGGTTGGCGTGGAGCTTTCGTGGACTCGATATGCTTGCCAGGCTGTGTTGCTAGGGCTTGAGGTGTAGGTGTCGCGACTGGCTTGCGAAGCCATGAGGACAAAGAGCTCTGTGGCATCGTGATATTCAAGGGAAGGCTTGTAGTGATAACGTCTGGCGGAAATCACTTTCTTGATGAAGCTATATTTTCGTATAGAATGTTGTAAGCATCCTGAGTAGGAGGAGCAGTGTAGCTGCGGCGTTGTCTCTTCAACAAAAAATCATTGTTGTTTTGGAAAGCTCATGACGCAGATCACTGCTATCCGGATTGAAGAAAGTCGCGCGGCCCAGAAACGCCAAGCCTTCTGACAGCAACCTTAGTCCTTCTTTTCGCCGTTCCGCAGTCCTCCAAACTGTCCATCACAACCGCAAACATGGGTCAAACGGGGTCGAAAGAGTCTCCTGCAGCGAATCAGCATGTCTTCAAAGCGTAAGTCTCGACGCTGGGCTCAATTGGATTGCGCGTGGGCCTTGAGAGTGATGCCGACGGCTAACCCCCGAGCAGTGAAGGACCGGTGAGCTTCAGTAACGAGCTTATGCAGTCGTTGCAAAGCAGCTCCCAAGTATGTCGCCGTGCTCAGCTATCGTACCATATGCTGTAGACTAACCAGCTGTGACAGTCCGACACGACCCGCGCGAAACAGATCGAACTCCACATCCAGAACCGCGTAGCCGCCGAACTAGAAAAGCTCCAATCGCAAGCATCGTCCGCCCTCAAGTCTGCACAAGAATCCATCTCGAAAGAAGAGCCCTCGGCCGACTCGTCCTCATCCCTCACCGAGAAGTTGTCCGATGCCGTGACGAGCAAATCCACACTCGACGAGAAGGAGCGCCAAAAGAACATGAGCAGCAACACAGTCTCGAAGGAGATCGACCAGTTACGGAAAACGCTTGATGCCCGAAAGAAGCTGGAGAAGCCCGATGAAGCAGTGGAGAAGACAAAGGAGTCTTTGGTGCATTGCT
The DNA here is from genome assembly GCF_010093815.1 of Pseudovirgaria hyperparasitica. Taxonomy (NCBI): domain Eukaryota; kingdom Fungi; phylum Ascomycota; class Dothideomycetes; order Acrospermales; family Acrospermaceae; genus Pseudovirgaria; species Pseudovirgaria hyperparasitica. Next base: position 268,452 of record NW_022985568.1, read on the forward strand.
TAAGGGTCAACGACCGGAGGCCACTGGACTGCTGGCAGGAGGTCGAGGCCTTCAAGAAAGAGGTGGGAAGACTGGAACGGGATTTTGTCGAGAGGACAGTTCGGTAGGCACTCGAAGCGTGATTTTTGCTTCCAGGTGTAGTAATAAATGTCACTGTGATTTACGTGTCCACTTCAATTTCCTTTCGCATTCTATATAAGAAATTCAGTGCATGAAATACACAAATCAAGCCGTAGGTAGACGGAGAAAGTCCAAACTGGGAGAAGCAGCTCTTGGCCGCACATTGGTTTTCTGTGTAGTGCATCTTCGTCATTGTACTAATGCGTCTACAGAGGTCCTCAGCTACATATCCCGAATGCAGTCTTTTGAAATGCAACACGATAAAGCAGTGGCACATTAATGCACAATTGTGTGTCTGCGTTGTCTGGTTCATGATAATTATTACCTCAGGCAACCGTCATTGCACAAAGTGAGGTCGTGGTGCGGACGGCGGACGAAGCCCATTGTATTGATTTAAAGCCCTTTATATTTTGTTTAAAAGCTGGGTAATCGTCGGTCAGAGGAACAAGAGATACTTTTCTTCGGCCAGGCGGTCGTAGGGGATCGATGAGTGACGAACGTCCAGGTTGGGATCTGCCCTTCGGTATGTTGTTTCTCAATTAAATTATTTGGACATTTTTGCAAATGTGACTTTTTGCATCCCCGGCCGTCCGCCATTTGTTAACCATGATGGTGAAACATACCATGCCACCTACACCCTTGTCTGTTTAGTGAAGTGTTTGAACACTGTCTGTTAACAATGTGGTCATGAGCCATCCCAGTCGACAAGAGGAAGGGTTGCTTATGAAGCCCACGGGCTCAACTACCTCATCAGAAGCTACTTGACGCTTATAGTTCAATCGACTCAAATACCGCACGTTACGATGGCTTCACAGCTATGGGCGAAGCTAATACCGGCAAATGCGGCCTTCGAGATTCGAGAATCACCAGGCAAAGGATTCGGCGCATTTGCTACAAAGAAGATCGCCGCTCGATCGTGTATCTTGCGAGAAAGACCACTCTTTGTCATCGTTATGCCTTGGGAAGTCGTTGGCAATGACAATGTTGTGGACGCATATCGCAGCCTTGGCCCGCAGGAGCAACAGATCTTTCAGGCTATGATAGCTTACGAAACAGAGAAAAATGGTAGCGAGTTCCGGTTTCCAGAATACGCTACTATGTTGCGCAACAAGTTTTCTCAGCCGCCTTGCTACGAGGCAATGTGCGTGATCAGCAGCCGCTTGAACCACGCCTGCCTACCGAACGCTGCCTGTCCTATAGACGAAGAGGCAGATTCTGGTGAAAACATCTCCGTAGCAATGTTTGCTTTACGGGACATTGCTGAGGGTGAGGAAATCACATTCAACTATAATGAAGACTGGGCCTATATGTCAACGCATATTCGTCGGGCAGCAATGCGATGGGCCTTTGAGTGTAGTTGCCCTGTCTGTCATCCGAACAACCCTCTCCAGCCCATCAGCAATATGCGACGGGCTTTACTACGTGGCCTTCGTTGCCTAGCTTACGGCGAGGATCTACCACCTTGTGCATACTTGGAGTGCCCCGTCACCCTGAGAGCAATGGGTCCGAGTCCAGGCGGTCGAAATCCGAGAAACTGGGGAATGTGGTACTCCCTGGCTGGTTACATTGCCGAAGCGGAGGGATTGCCCGAACTCTCGCTAAAGATGTTTGAACGGGGGTTCTTCCATATGCAAACAGCTGTCGGGGCAAACCTCCTGGAAGCTCACGAGTGGAGGACTGTAGCTCAATGGGGAGAGAAAAGTCTAGAGATCGGAAGGACTCTACCTCCTGAATGCCGTTCGCAAGCGAGCTTGGTGGCAACTCAGCTATCAATCATGGAGACGCTATTTTATGATCCGCCTGTCGACAACATTGAACGCTTCGCTGGTATGATCCAGGGTGCAAAGCTTGTGGAGGAGACACAAAACGCTATCCGAGACTTTCTCTTTCGCTAGGAGCAAGCAAATATTACTATCCATGTCGACCACATAAGCCATACCGCTAAAGGAAAGTATTGGGACCGGACTCAGCATCCGGAAATCAGACTGGTAGCACTTGGCTATCGTGATCGCAGGCCTCAACTCAGGATATAGACAAGGGTTCTCAATTTGTGTACACACTATTCCTTTCCAGTCTTCAAGTCCTACCGGATCGAAATGCAACGTGACGTATGTTTTGACCGGTCGAATCTCGGACTTTGAAGAGTGTTGACTTTACCACAGCCTTGTGTGTTAACTAGGTAACTGATTGTGCTTGTTCTCCTCTGCAGAATTTTTACACGCCATGACATCCACAGTGAGCTGCTCAAATCTCGGCCCTCCGTCCATCATCCCATCTCGAAGTTATGGAGTCGTCAAACATGTTCACGGCACTTTTGCCCCCAGGTACGCCATTTGAGATACGAGCCTCGCCGGGCAGAAGACTGGGCGTGTTCGCTACGAAAGATATACCTGCAAAGTCATGTATCTTCCGCGAAGAGGCCTTGTTTGTGATCAAAAGGCCTTTTAACATGATTGGACCAGAAGATGTCGACGCCGCATATCGACAGCTTGACTCTCGTAAACAGGCCCTATTCAAATCCCTGGTTGAATACGAACGCCATCAAGAGGGGCAGAAACATTTCTTCCCGCAGGTGGAAGCTTTCAAACGCAACCAGTTCGACGTGTCCGGGCAGATGCATGATTACGACCAACCTATTCCACATGCTCAAGGGCTCTTCCTGATTTCATCTCGTCTGAATCACTCTTGTATACCGAATGCTGTATTTCCTCGCATCCAGCCCAAGACAGGACACGGCTATAGGCCGGCAGTGTTGCTAGCTCTCCGGCCCATAGCCATAGGAGAAGAGATCCTTTTCGACTACGATCCTGCACACGCGTACCTGACTGCCAAGCAACGTCGAGCAGTACCGTACTGGAAATTCACCTGTACATGCGCTGCATGCGATGACAATTATCCGCAAAGAGTTGAGAGCGACATGAGACGTGCCTTGTTACGCGGTCTGCACTATCTCATCCACCGAAGAGATGTCCCAGAATGTTCGCGCCTGAAGCCACCAGTCCTTCAGAATGCCACCAGCGGACGCCCGGATCCGAATACAATTGCCATGTGGCAGGCCATATCTGGATACATTGCTGAAGCAGAGGGACTAGCTATGCTGGCAATCTATTTCTTCTACGAAGCTCTAAAGATAATGATCAGCGTTTCCGGGAGCACAGCTGCTAGTAACCGAGGTCTCAAGCTCGCGGTTGTATGGGGTGAAAAGTTTCTGGCGATATCTGAAACGCTTCACCCTGACGCAGTCGAAGGAGTCGGAGCGGTTGAGCAGCTCATGGCTGTGTTCAAATCGATGATCGATGGGAAGACCTAGAAAAACTCTGAGAGATTACTAGTTGACAGCCGGATACAAATGTTCTACGCAACCGAGAAGTAGGATAGCGCACAAACTATAGCATATGAAGTAGCAGAGTTAGTGTATGTATGTAGATGCCAGCTTATTGATCTGTTCATACGCACATGTCTTCCAATGTATCGTGTAAAGCGAAAGAACGCCTTGCATACCCCACGAGAAAGGTAGTCATGCTACAGATTGGTGTGCCCCTGACCTGTAAAAGATGCAGTGTCTGCTCTCAGGATAGTGCCGCCACTCGCGCCTGACGCTTATAAGAACGTCTTTGCCTCGTGCTTCTCCCACATTAAGCTACCTCGTCGCTTCTTACTAAAATGGCAAGTCTCGATACATGCGACTTTCTATGTGGCGCAGTCGTGGATAGTGCCAGTCCAGCTTCAGGCTTAAATGTAGCAAGGACCTTGAGGCATTCGTGAGCCGTGCTATTCTTGCTATCTTGATCGTCGCGGCTACGAGTAGACAAGCTTGTAATGCATACTCGAGATGTGACTAGACAGCTCAGGAACACTGTGATGCGCTGTTTGGTAACCTAGGAGAAAAGGGGAACCTTGAAGGGTCTAGAAGGCTTTGGTTCATACCTTACAACTATAGTTTGTCTGGCCATGTATGCTGCTCAGCTTCTCTAGATAGCCTTCTATGACCTTGCGTGATTTGCACGACGGAGAATCACGAGGGAATATTTTCGAGCCAGGGGAAGAGATGTCGTTTGAGCCTGGAAAAGCTCCGTTGCTTGGGAATGTTCAGGCTAGCGAGTCATATAAAGTCACTAATTATATAGCCGTAGTCGTACTTTCAACGCGCAGAGGACCACATGGCATATTTCTCCACGCCATGTCCCTCGCCCCTATCCAGTGCTCCATCAACACACGAACTAGCTCAACAGCCACGCCTAGACCCCACAAAACCAGCCACAACCACGCTTCCCACCTAGTCCCGTACCACAAACGCCCTTTCTCGCTAATCTTGCGTGAATGGGGCGAAGGGCTTAACCTCACTGCCCGTTTGTTCACATACCAGCTGGTGCATTCGAACGCGTCTGGAAAAGCCTAGCTGCTGCGGCACAGTATTCATGTAGGCCCTTACAACATGGCATGGCGAAGCAAGCCACGTGCGCACCTGAAGGGACAGTAGTGGTATTCTCGAATGCGAAAGTCGATTGTAAGGTGTGATTCCCATACGAAGCCTCGGGCAATAGAGGGGGCTTGGGCTTAAGAGTGGTATTCTGCCCGCTGGAGTGGGTGGGTAGCGCTTGAGAGCATCCCGTCCCTTCAAGCACCACATAGCAGGATTCCTCCCTCTGGATAGTCATCAGTCGCACAAAATATAATCATGGGCTTCTTTTCGAAAACGTCGTCGCAGACCGCCTCGCTGGATGTCAAGCGCCCGACTCAAGCGCGTAATGACAGCCATCAAGACAGCACGGCGCCACCTGGCTGGTCCGCTCGCAGTGCGGATGGTCGGGTCTACTTCGTCGAGGAGAAGACAGGCCGTATACAGTTTGACAAAGCGCCAGATTCAAATGGCCAGGTGCATGGCTTACAGGCCGGACAAGCAGAGGGCAATCCACCACAGATGAGATTTGGCGGTTATCCTGGCGCGAGGGGGAGTGCTGCTGAGTACTACGATACCGGTATCGAGTTTGGTGATGCAAAGCCTAGTGCCAGTAACTTGGGCACCATCGCCATGACAGGGAAGGAAGGCAAGAAGGAGAAGAAATCGTCGGGATTGATGAGCAAGGTTCTTCTTGCTGGTGCTGCAGGAGCGGCGGGACTTGCTGTTGGCAAGGCTTTGGCTGGGAAGAAGGATAAGAAGGATAAGAAGGACAAAAAGAACAAGGGTAGGTGTGAGATTTATTTGGCCAGACTGATATGCGCTAATAACTCGATTACAGGAAAGAAGGACAAGAAGTATGAAACTGTGGTGGAAGATGACAGTGAGGACGGACTAGACGACGGCGATGAGAATTCGGAAGTCGAAGAGGAAGACTCGGAGGAAGAGAACGAGGATGAGGAAGTAGATGATACTGAGGATGACGAGGAAGAGGAGGTAGAGGAGGATGATGAGGAAGAAGAAATAGAGGATGAAGAAGGAGAGGAAGAAGAAGTAGAGGAAGCTGACGCTGACGCTGACGTTGATGTCGACGAAGCAGAGGAAGAAGACGATGGAGATAATGACGAAGAAGAAGACGAAGAAGAGGACGAAGAAGAGGACGAAGAAGAGGAAGGGGAGGTCGATGTTGAAGATGAAGACAGCTCAGATAGTGATTGATGTAGTATTCACTCGGAACGTTTCCTGTGTCCATGACTCAATATAAGAATCCCTACCTGCGCTCATGACAAGAACACCCTTCATCTCCACTATATTAGATGATAGTGATCTCTCATTATAGCCACAACCCGACCATGATGCGCCAAGCCCTTTGTTGCATAATATCACATCGAAGAAAAATACAAAGGTTCTCAGAATAACGTCATTCGGCAAGCCTATCAACAGATTAGATTTATACTTCATATTGTTAATTAGCCTTAGGTCAACCCACCTATAGCTAACGATCGTTTCCACTTTGTGATTACTTGTGCTGAAAGGTCTCAGCTTCACCTTTTCCCCGTTCTTGATTTCTCTCGCGTCACTGTCACCCCACTCGGCCGGAACCTCCGAATCTGCATCGGCGTATACCAGTACGTTGAATGTACAATCTGCGTCAAGCATAGGAAGAAAGCTCACAGAGGCAGTGATCTGGCGGAAGAGAGCTTGGATTTCCTGCTGTATCTCCTGGTCTGTCTTTTCGGGCTCGGCCTCTGCAGTCGCGCTACACAGATATTAACAACGAGATCATATCTTGATGTCTGAAAAGCTTACTCCCCACTGGAATTCTCTTTGTCCGTACTCTTCTTGGACGATTTCGATTTGGATGATTTCCCGTATATATTTACGTCGAATTGCCATCGCTCAACGTTCTCGCCTGTCTCTTTGCTTGTTATGACCACCACTAAACTCGAAATTTTGCTCCCGTACATCCAATCTTTCAATTGAGTCATGATCTTCTTGATATATGCCTTGACCTGATCATCTGCCGACACCATCATTGTCAAGCCGTATTTCTTGACCGCTGAGAAGTCCTCCGCGGGGTATACGCCTCGCTGGAACAGTATGGTATTGATTGAATATTCGAAGAACTCGGAAACGATTTTCGAGGACCCTCGCAGGGCTAATTTGTGAGTCTTGGCTTGTTCTTTTTTCGACGACATTGCTGTGATTGTCTCGGTCTGCTGAATGCGTGATGGAAGCTTCTTGAGCGTCACTATTACTGCTGTGTTTACACCCCTCTTGTTTGAAAATAGCCAGCGCCACCGGTTGATACTCGCGCAATGTGATGTTTCAGGGAATCGATGACAGCCTAGAGTTTCTAATTGCTGCAGTCTGTTATAGAAAGAGGCGAAGGAGGGTGTAAGTCCTTCTCATGATCATGTCCTGGCCTGACAGTATTCACCTCGGCGACGCCCGCTCCCAAGACAAACGCTCCGTGATAAGGAGCTTATCCCGAAATTTCATAGTTCTCATTTGCAGACCGTGCTTCCAACGTTGAGAGAGCATTTGCCAATGTCAACCCCATGCCATCATGTTCGGTGCCTGCGTATGGCTTTCTGCGTAGCTCAAGGCTCTTTACGACCGCGGTGAGGACCGCGACACTCCTCGAACGAGTCACACACCGGCGAACCTCCATACCTTTCCGATACTTTCGCGACGCGACTCGTCAGTATGCCACGTCGCATAAGGTTCAATCAGAACTCGAAAAGCGCATTGCAGCGATCCCGATCGAAAGATATCGCAACTTCTGCATTGTAGCACATGTAGACCATGGCAAGAGCACGCTTAGTGACCGTCTCCTCGAGCTCACTGGTACCATCAAACCGGGAGAAAACAAGCAGATTCTAGACAAACTGGATGTCGAAAGAGAACGTGGAATTACTGTGAAGGCTCAAACATGTTCGATGATCTACAATCATGATGGAGAGGATTACCTGTTGCACCTTGTGGACACCCCCGGCCATGTCGACTTCCGTGCTGAAGTATCGAGGAGTTATGCTAGCTGTGGAGGGGCTCTTCTACTCGTTGATGCAAGTCAAGGAATCCAAGCACAAACCGTTGCGAACTTCTATCTTGCTTTCGCGGAGGGTTTAACCTTGGTACCGGTTGTCAACAAGATAGACTTGCCATCAGCTGAACCGGAGAGAGCACTGGCACAAATGAAGGACACATTCGAACTAGACCCAGAGAGGGCAGTACTGGTATCTGCCAAGACTGGAATCAATGTTGAGGCCCTGTTACCTGCTGTCGTGAACCAGATTCCGGCACCCGTAGGCAAGACTGAGAACCATTTGAAATTCCTCCTGGTAGACTCTTGGTACGACAACTACAGGGGCGTCATTTTGCTTATAAGAGTGTTCGAAGGGGAAGTCAAGCCAGGTGATCACGTGCGATCCTTCGCGACAGGTATCAAATACATTGTTGGAGAGGTCGGAATCATGTACCCAGGACAGACTCCTCAGACAGTTTTGCGAGCTGGCCAAGTCGGCTACATATTCTTCAATCCTGGCATGAAGATATCAAAGGAGGCTAAAGTTGGCGACACATTCACACATGTTGGTTGCGAGAAATTGGTGGAGCCACTGCCTGGCTTCGTTGAGCCTCAATCTATGGTTTTTGTCGCAGCGTTCCCTGTCGACCAAGACAAACATGAGCATTTGGAAGATAGCATCAACCAAATCATGCTTAATGATCGCAGTGTGACAATCCAGAAGGAATCTTCCGAAGCTCTCGGAGCCGGTTGGAGATTAGGCTTCCTTGGAACATTACATTGCTCTGTGTTCGAAGATCGATTGCGCCAGGAACATGGAGCCTCTATCATCATCACCCCGCCCAGTGTTCCGTTCCAGGTTGTGTGGAAGGATGGGACAACCTCAACGATATCAAATCCCAATAATTTCCCGGATGATGAAACAAAGAAACGCCAGGTTGTTGAGCTTCTGGAGCCGTACGTCGCAGCTACCATCACACTGCCAGCAGAATATATTGGCACTTGCATTGAGCTTTGCGAATCAAACCGCGGCACCCAAGTAGATGTCAGCTTCTTCACAGCAACCCAAGTCATCTTGAAGTACGACCTTCCTCTGGCATCACTCGTTGACGATTTCTTCGGAAAGCTCAAGTCTGCCACAAAAGGATATGCATCACTCGACTACGAAGACGCTGGATACCGCACATCCAACATCACCAAGTTACAGCTACTCATCAATGGAGACCCGGTAGATGCGGTGTCTCGCGTCCTGCACCACAGTCAGACTGAACGCGTGGGCAGACGCTGGGTGGAAAAGTTCAAGCAGCACGTTGATCGGCAGATGTTTGAGGTCGTTATCCAGGCGTGCATTGGCAGAAAGGTCGTAGCGCGATCGAGCGTCAAACCCTTCAGAAAAGACGTACTGGCGAAACTGCACGCAAGTGACATATCCCGGCGAAAAAAACTCCTTGAGAGGCAGAAAGAAGGACGCAAGAAGCTACGCACGGTTGGAAACGTGGTCATCGAGCAGAAAGCATTTCAGGGTTTCCTTGCCAAGGACGCATAACACCTTGATGGTTATACATGTATATGGTCTTGATTTAATACTGTACACAAATTTTAGCGGAGTGTTGCTGTATAGATCTGTATATGTCAATGTTGCACTAGTCGATTGTGATGTCCTCGTGTGATCATTACGCTTCCTCAGATATTCTTCGGTTTCGACTCCGGGTATCCACGGTATTTGCCGTCCTCAACCTCATCGACGCCCTTCGCAGCGATGCCGGCATTCTTCGTCACGCCCTCCTGCTCGTTGAACGCGCCATCGACAGCCTGGTTAAAGTTGCCACGGATCGCTTCGCCGAGACCCTATACCCGTAAGCTGATGTGCTCACTATATCTACTTGCGTGATTTCTACGTACATGAATCTTGGTGGCGCCTTCCTTGATAGCTTGGCCGATGTTACCTCCTGTTTGACTTGCGCCGGTGGAGTGTGTGCCAGGGGCCGAGGCACCCGCGGTTGTGTTGATGTTGTTGGTGTTCGTTGACATCTTGGTATCACAGATAACTTGCTTGGATATGAGATAATATCGGTGAAGTTTTGGGCCGTGATATGGATGCGGGATACGTAGGCTCGTACTTGATAACCTCTTTTAGCTCGCATTCTTAAGGTTCTGGAACCCATCGTGTCTGGTGACGGGCACTGACGGCATCAATCATGATGACGTCGTTGGTCCTTGCTAACGCCAGCTCCATGCTGCACAGTATTTTGTCGTGCTATGAGTTTAGTGCACATAGTGGAGAACTTGCTCGAAAATATATCGCAGAGAATTGCATGAATGCATGTGATACGAGTTATCGTGTGCAACGGCTTTCCGTCGCATCCACCAGATGTGTTGGAGAGAACGATGGTCCGTGCGCCTGCATGCTTTAGATATCTATCGATGACTTATTAGGGTTATCAACAAGACCTCATTGGTCCTACACTTCACGTCCGAAAGATTTACCTCGCGAGGAGTTTCCCAGTTGCTATGATGGGTTTCAAGAATGCGATATTGAAGCGGATAGACAACTGAGGCCCACCAAGACATTCAGCACCTCAGAGGTAGAGCGACAAAGCGTGGAAGCACCTTTCTGCAGCACATTTCAGAGATTACAAGGATTGTCCTTGTAACCGTGAATTCTATGATCATCAGCCAGTCAGGACGCTCTTGTATGCCTTCAGAACCATCTGAGCTACGCAACGGCCTGGCGAGCCACAATATGGCATTAACACACATCGTTGTAGAGGAAGTGTTATGGAAACCAATATACTTAATAATATATACTTTATACACCTGATTCTATAAGCACAGAAAATATGGTAAATATGTCGAGTATGAACATGGTACCGACACTGTATCAATACTCTCATTGGCAAGATAGATCACATGGACGAGAAAGATAACTTTTAGCTTGTCTTTCTGCCCAAATCTAACCTCCAGAATTGCCCTCCACCATTTGTGCCCAACAAATGACACAATAATATTGGACATACACCTCAGTTGCCGTCAAGGTCGCCATCAATGATTGGGACGAACTACTTGAAGGCGGAGCATATTTGGGCGATCGGCGCTCGTCCGACTGGACAAGCGACGTTCATACTTGCTTTCAACATACTAATACTGGACATCGAGTCATGGGCGACCTGCACGGACATGGATGTGAATAACGAATCTGGAGTGGCATTTTAGCGGGGACAGGGATCTGTATGCAATTGATGATGATTTGGGCTATCCATGATTGTGATATCCGCATACAGCGTCGCATGGTGGACTGATGCTTGCGAAGAATGATCGCGCGATATGTGCGTTGAATCTTAATGTTCAACAGGTGTATTCAGGCTGCTTTTTGGTGAAACGGAGAGGACTTTGGCGCAGAGAGGCGCGCAATACGGCTTTAGAAACTCTTGTAATAACTGAACTCACAGCCTTCCAAAAAACGAATGTTTGAAGGGTTGTCGACTAAATCATCGTACGCTTTTGGACTGCTCTGGCAGCTTGAGTTCCGTAGAGTGAGCATCCTGGCTAATCCGTCCGGGTTCATGTGCCGGATCTCTATTCCGGACCTCGGTTGATCTCGGAGGTGACCCGAAGCCATCGAGTCGTCGTGTCCTCAAGCCAGCATCCATCCCAGTCACACAAGAGTTTGCAGAGACGAAGGATTCTCATTTTGCGACCATGCCCATCCCGTCGCGGCTGCCAAGCTGAGGTCGAGAGGGGTGCCGTTGAACTAGTGTCCCCTGACGGCAGAATTCACAGCAACACAGGATCTCCAAGCATGTACGATGCTCCGTCAGGTCTGGACCGAAAGATGCGTTTCACTCCATCATTGATCGATATACTCGGCTAACGGTGCCCTATCCGTCATACTTCCATTCAGCCTGTGGAGGTCTTTCTTCGACTGGGGCGCTATCCGATAGCGACCACGCCGCGCCGTCAATACCCCGCCTTCATGGTCTTCGTGACCTGAAGACGAAAGTTATATAGACTGATGAGGGCTCTGGTAATGTAAATGATGGTGTTCTTCATCTTTGACGAGAGCAATTGATACGCTCATCTTTCGGCAATATCACAATACCACAATATGACGGCCAAACCAACCATTATCTTTGTTCCTGGGGCATGGCACTTGGCAAGTGGGTATGACGCAGTTATTGCAGAGCTCAAAGATGCGGAATACGATGCGGTGAAGGTAGAGCTCCCGTCTATCGGGGTCGAGCCAGGTCTTCAAACATGGGAGAAGGACGTCGAAAGCGTGCGTTCAGCAATCAGCAAAACCGTTGAAGCCGGCAAAGATGCAGTACTAGTCGCTCATTCGTATGGTAGTATGCCAGCGAACGAAGCCGTGAAAGGCTTCGAGAAGACGGCTAGACAGGAGCAAGGAAAGAGTGGCGGAATAATCAGTTATGTATATTGTACTGCCTTTGTGCTACCGGAGGGCCTGTCGCTCATTGATGCACTTGGAGGAAACGATCTCCCCTGGTGGAAGAAGTCGCAAAATGATACGATTGTCGAACCAATCGATCCGGCTACAATATTTTACAACGACCTAAATGCGGAAGCCCAGAAGAACTGGATTAGCAAGCTAAAGACTTTCAGCTATCGGATGTTCTATCATAAGTCAACATACGCAGCATGGCGTCACCTACCATCTTGGTATATATACTGTACGCTCGATAATGCGATCCCTCATCCAGTACAGCAGAGCATGGTTCAAGGAACAGGTGTCAACTTCCGGAGCGTTACTCTCGAGGCCAGTCACAGTCCCTTTTTAAGCAAGCCAAAGGAGACAGCGTATGCTATTCGCAATGCTGCTGGTGAGAATGTTTGACGATGGTGCGGTTGTGAGAGATGAGATACCCTGGAGGTTGTAAACAGAAATCCTTATCTTAGTTTTTACTTTACGGATCCCTAATGGTTGAGCTGAATGTGTTAGACATCTGTTCGTCACTGCAATGAAAATGTCTATACGGGTTCTTACGCAGTCCGCACCCATAAGTGATTCAACTTTTACACAACCTGGAAAACCATAAATGAAGAGATGTGGGACTAGGTCGATGCTGCGATTGCGGGGATTTCGAAGAGTTGACCTTTACAAGTCTAACTCAGAGCAGTTTAGCTTGAGTTAATATCTATAGCACTTAGCGTTGCTCGTTACTTACAAAGAGTGATACTCGATATAATAATTTCAATCAGACTTGAGCTTGCAGTAAAAATATTCCACAACTCTCTGATCTTTTGGACATACGCTGGTGAAAGCTGCGTCTTCTCGTCTAGAAGAATATAATATGCTCAAGTGCTATTCGTGACGCAGAAAACTGACCAACCTGTCGCTGCAGAGTTCTTGCCCAGGCTAGTTTCTTGTATGCGAAGTCTCGAAAGCCAGACTCATGGTCTAGTCTACAGTCGCCGGGCAACTGCTCTATATGCTAGTCAAGAGAGTCTAATACTTGCTCTCAGCGGTATCGATATTGATGAAACCATCGGCTATCACCCAAAGGCAGCATCATTTTTCGTCATCCACGTTTTCCACCTCCAGGCGTTTCAGAAAGCCCTTCGTGAAACGAACCATCTGTTCGTATGCAATCGTGAAGCCATCCTTCCCACCATAATAAGGATCGGCGACTTCTTCGCCCTTCCGCCCACCGAAGTCACCGAATAGCCTAAGCTTTGCGAGCTCCCCATCCGGATTTCCATCTTTTACTAGCTTGTTGCGCATGCGTTGTAAGAAGTCCAGATTATCGTCGTCCATTGCCATGACGTAATCAAAGGTCTTGAAATCACTGGGCTGGAACTTGCGAGCGTGGTGTCTGTACCCAGTGATACCGTTGTCTGCGAGTGTGCTCATGGTTCTCGAGTCTGGATCGTCCCCAACATGGTAGGCACCTGTTCCGGCGGAGTCGATGTGACTGATAAGGGGATGCTGCGGTCGGGTAGTTTTTGTGAGGTGTTGGAATACACCTTCAGCCATGGGCGAACGACCTGGTACACTCTGGAATTAGCTTTTCGTATGGTCTCAAGGAGTTTCAAAGAGCAGAAAGATATGTGGTGGATCATACAGATGTTTCCTAGACAAACAAAGACCACTGATACCGGCCTCCGGCCTACGCTGTCTGATCCCCTGGGTGCCATTTCGAGATGACCGGAAAAGTGGACCCTCTGTGTAGAAGAGAACAGTGAAGTTAAAGGTTGCGTTTATCGAAGTAGGCGGGGTGGTGCGTGCAGCGAAGCTGCGGTACATGGATGGTATTAGTGCTAATGCCATCACCCGCTTTGAGTGCTGATCTTCCGGACAAACATTGCGTGTCTATTGGGGCTCAGCTTGCACTATAGTGGGGATTCCAGCTGTATGTATCATTAGAGAGGAACCTGGGAGCCTTATTTGTGTCCCGAGACGCTTCATGCCTCAGGCCGTAATAGAGTCCCAGCGGACGACGCTAGCCAATCCTCAACCTGGAGCACTGTTATGCGCCACTTTACTCTACTAGAGCATGCGCTCGTCTTTAATACTGGTCATGAATGCTCAGGTCCGTCAGCTTTAAAGCCACGCATCCTCAGACCAAAGCAATGCAGATCTAGAAGTACGCCACGGCGCAATTCCCACAGTCCAATCTAAGAATTGTACACTCTGCTTGATCGTCTTGAGCCCACCGTACCGTACCATCGCGGACCATGGGGGAGAAGTGTGCCGTCAAAGTTTGGAGAACGTTTCGAGTCTCTGAATAGAGAACAGGGCTGCAGAGCCTTGTCGACGAGCAAAGCCATCGTCTGAACGACTGTGCCGGTAGTGATTAGGCATTGTTACCGTCATGATAGACTAGACATCCCGTAATTGGGCGGTGAGGCGACATAAAGAGCTGGTGTCGCGTCGATTGAGGCTGTGGAGGACCATTTAAAGATGCACGGCGCGCAGTGGATCTTCTGGACCCCTGCTGAATCCCTGTCGTTGCTTGGCTAACAGTTGAGCGCGCTGCTACTCCATGCGGGCGCGCACGCACGTACAACTGCACGACTCCAACTCTTACTTATCACCAAACTCTCCGCAGCCTTTCTCTTGACCATCTTACTCGCTAGCATTATTTTCGCTACCTTCTGCTAAGAACCATCCGAATTGCGACCATCGTTCTAACGTCTGCTAAGCATACACTTACGGGAATGGTTCGCAGCGCAGCGCTTCACTAATCCTGAAACAGACCAGCTTGGTGGTTCATTTTATCTTACGTCTCCTTCAACGAGCCCCTGCTCCTTCACGGCCAAAAAACACGCTGCACGATCTGCACGCGGTGATTATCGCTAGGAAGTGCCCAAGATATAGATTGTCCGTAGCCTTCCTTACTCCTCATCATGTCTTACAATCGCGTCGGTACGTGCCTCACTCTCTTTGTTTTCTCTCCCCGTATGACGGCACAGCCTCCAAGAAAACATTTCGCACACGAGACCCTTGTGCATTCTTGTGCATGGAGCTACACTCTAGCCGGCAATAGCATCGAGCTATACACTCACTCCCTTTTGCGATCCCTTCATCCATTCATTTGTTTTGCTAACCATATCTTTCTCCCTAGGCTCTGCGGAGGACTATCACCCAACAATGGATCCACGCCAACACGATGGCCGCTCGCCTTCTCCAGGTCGCCCCTTGCAAAGCTACCAGCTTGAAGACCGTCCTTATATGCCTCAAGAACCTCCACTAGAGATCCCCATGGGTCCTGGGACGCCTGGGGATAGGTTACAGGTACAGCCAACAGTGAGTAGCATGGCGCAGCGACAAAGTGAGGTCGACAAATCTTAACAACATTTCTGTAGTATTCAGTCGAGAATGTCAGCAACACATACGGTCATAACGAGCAATATAATGACGACCACCACTACTCACCTCACCAATACCGCCCGAATAACGACTACGCCCTCTCACCCGAAGAGCACCACGATGCTTATTACAATCAGTCTTACAATCCCGCGCCGCATGGGGGCGATCCTTATTGGCAGGACGATGATCACCGTCCTATGTTGCAACCAGACAACGCATACGGGCCTGATCCTCATTCAGGACTGAGTCCTCATGATCACCCAGAAAATCCATTTCAGGATGAGCCACGTCCTACACCAAGTCCGGCGCCGATCAAGAGATGGAAGACGGTCAAAGAGGTGCAACTGTTCAAGGGCAACCTTGTGCTCGACTGTCCGATTCCACCAAGACTGCTCAATCAAGTTGAACATGCGCAACCTCCCGAGCGTGACGAGTTTACTCACATGAGATACTCTGCTGCGACGTGTGACCCAGCCGACTTCTACAACGAACGTTTTACTTTACGCCAGAAACTGTTTGCCAAACCCCGCCACACCGAGCTATTCATCGTTATAACCATGTACAACGAAGAGGACGAACTCTTCGCACGGACTATGATGGGTGTGATAAAGAACGTGGAGCATATGAATTCGCGCAATCAGAGTAAGACTTGGGGTAAAGATTCTTGGAAGAAGATTGTGGTATGTGTCGTAAGCGACGGTCGTGCGAAGATAAACCCTCGCACTCGTGCTCTTTTGGCTGCTATGGGTGTATACCAAGACGGTATTGCCAAGGAGGCTGTGAACGGCAAGGCAGTGACAGCGCATATCTACGAATACACGACGCAGATGAACCTGGAGATCAAGAAGGGCATAGTTAACGTCAAGAAGGGGAACACACCCGTGCAGATGCTATTCTGCTTGAAAGAGATAAACCAGAAGAAAATCAATTCGCATCGCTGGTTCTTCCAGGCATTTGGTAGTGTTCTGGACCCGAATATCTGTGTCCTGATCGATGCTGGTACCAAGCCAGGAAAGGACTCAATTTACCACCTCTGGAAGGCTTTCGATTTAGAGCCAATGTGCGCGGGCGCCTGCGGTGAGATCAAGGCTATGCTAGAGCACGGCAAAAAGCTACTCAATCCTCTTGTCGCGACACAGAATTTCGAATACAAGATGAGCAATATTCTTGACAAGCCTTTGGAGTCAGCTTTTGGGTTCATCTCCGTTCTTCCGGGAGCTTTCTCAGCATATCGCTATGTGGCTCTGCAAAATGACAAAAGTGGAAATGGCCCACTCGAGAAGTATTTTGCGGGCGAGAAGATGCACGGTGCGAATGCTGGTGTATTCACAGCCAATATGTATCTGGCAGAAGATAGAATTCTGTGTTTTGAGCTGGTATCGAAGCGCAATTGCCACTGGATCCTACAGTATGTCAAATCGGCTACGGGTGAAACGGACGTCCCGACAGAGATGGCCGACTTCATCCTTCAGCGTCGACGATGGTTGAATGGTAGTTTCTTTGCTGCAGTATACGCTCTTGCCCATGCCCTTCAAATATTCAGGAGTGGCCACTCCTTCCTCAGGAAGATGATGTTCTTGGTAGAATTTTTCTATCAAACCGTTAGCATGATCTTTGCTTGGTTTGCAATTGTAAGAAAGCTCTTGATTTGCGAAAACTGCCTCATACTGATATGCTTTAGGGTAATTTTTTCTTGGTATTCCACATCCTAACCAACTCTCTCGGTGACGATGCGTTTTTGGGCACTGCCGGCCGCATATTGGCTGTTATCTTTGAATGGACTTACATCGCTGTCCTCATAACTTGCTTCATACTGGCCCTCGGTAACAGACCTCAAGGGTCTAACAAGCTTTATATGAGCATGGTGTACTTCTGGGTCATCATCATGGCGTAAGTCGACGTTGTGCGCAACTCCTATAGGCTTTAATTACTGACACTGATAGCTATCTCATGTTCGCGTCGATCTTCATAACCGTAAGATCCATTCAAGAGGAAACCAAGGATGGCAGTTTCAAGTTCGGTGACATCTTCACGAACCCTTTATTCTACACTCTAATCGTCTCCCTTCTGTCGACCTACGTCCTCTACCTGCTCGTATCCTTTATATTCTTCGACCCGTGGCATATGTTCACATCATTCTTCCAGTACCTGCTCCTGACGCCAACTTATATAAACATCCTGAACGTCTACGCATTCTGTAACACCCACGATATCTCATGGGGTACTAAAGGCGATGATAAAGCGGAAAAACTACCGTCAGTCACGGTCAAGGCGGATGGTAAAGCAGATATCTCTGCACCTACAGATGATGCTGATCTCAACTCTCAATACGAGAAGGAATTAAGACAATTTGCAACAAAGTATGAGGCCCCCAAGAAGATCCCGACGCCCCAAGATAAGCAAGAGGATTACTACAAGGGTTTCCGTTCAGTTGTTGTTTTGTTGTGGATGTTCTGCAACTTAGCTCTCTGTGCTGTTGTCCTTCAAACAGGGGGCTTAGAGATTACTGTGTCAACCGGGGAAGACGCAGATGCAGCTCAACAGAGGAAGGCCACGCTCTATCTTGCCGTTATTCTTTGGAGTGTAGCAGGCCTCAGCGCCTTCAGATTCATCGGTGCCATGTGGTTTTTAATCGTTAGGATGGTAAGCTACACAATCGGAACACTCGGGAATTTTTCACTAACCTAGGATTAGTTCCGCGGTGTATAGTTCATGATGTATGAGTCAATGCATTTGGAGGTGATATCGGTTTGTTCTTAGATACCAATGGTTTGCGTATCATTTCCTTAGTCTTTACGTTCCAGACAGCACGAAATGATATATCATCATGTTCCCAATGAATGTGTCAGTTTCCATCTTAGGCCGGACCCTTGCTTATCTCCTCGCAATTTCAAGTGAATTCGTGCGCGGGTAGTTGCTTAATCCGGTTGTTGACGTCGCGAACGCGTTTACCGAAGTAGGGCCTGACAGGAGTTCCGTTTCATTAAATTCAATTTCACCTTACGCTCACTAGGCCCTTACCTTCACATCTCCCTCAATAAATCTTCCTTTGAAAGTCCTTCAACTTCTGATGCACCGCTTTAAAACTGTCATTACATCGCTGCAATTTTAGGTAAGAGCCTTTCTTCGTCCTCTCTCTGCTTTGGAGGGTCAAATCGCTCTCTTTGTGCAGAGTGCACATTAATCAGGGCTGACAGTGCCTTCCAGGCGCGCACTGGCAGATCTGAAATCAACCTGACCTTCTTCCTCGCCCTCGTCCGCCAATTTTCACTCTTGCAACACGTTCTTCCTTTCATTATGTCCTGGCAACACGACACCGGTATGTTGCTCACTCTCCTCAGTGGCAGATGAATACCACTAATCCGACATGTAGGTGATTCCTGGACTGCTGATGTTGGCGCTGGAGGTGACACCTGGACTGCCGATGCCGGCGGTGGCGGCACTAATGGCTTCGACAGCGGCAATACCAATGGCTTCGAAAGTGTCAATAACAATGGCTTTAGCGTCGGTGGCACTGACGTGACTTGTCGCAAGTACGCTTCATAGCTCTCACGCTCATGTGGCCCGAAGCTAACATAGAATTCCAGCTGCAACATGGAAGGCCACTTCAGTCGTGACTGTCCTGAACCAAAACAAATGACTGGAGAATGCTTCAACTGCGGTGAGGTCGGGTAAGTACGGGAAGCTCCACCCCCAAAGTAATTGTGCTAAACTCAAAACCTAGTCATACCAAGCAGGACTGTACTAATCCTAGGGTTGAACGTGAGTTCACTGGTACATGCAACACTTGTCAAGAGGTCGGTCACCGCGCCGGGGACTGTCCTACCAAGCCGAAGTTCTGCAAGAATTGCCACTCGGACCAGCACAAGACTGGTGATTGTACCGACAAGCGTAAGCTCGTATGGTATGATGTCCCTGATGTTGAGCCCGAGGTAGCTTGGCAGTTGATGATGAAAGCGGACAAAGAAAGAGATCTTGATGACTTTAAAGGCGTATGTTCATTCAGATCTCTGAAACAGCAAAGCGCAAACCTAACATACAGTTCTAGGCACTCAAGGCCTACGGTATGAAGGTTGAAGATTTCAGCTTTGCTGACATCGAGATGGCCCTTCGCGATGCCGCTCAACACAAAGAGGGCGGTAACATATTCTTGATTGGCCTGGAGCGCGAGATCCCGAACACTTTCACTCTTGTTGACCTCAAGGGCAACACTGGAAAGAAATACTCTCTTGGCTTCTACTTCAGTGAAAAGCCACGTCGTCGAAACGCTGGAGAGGGCTGGCCAAAGACACCCGAAGACAACTTGGAACGTCTCAAGGATGCCGGTTTCCCGATGGATGCCCTGGTCATCAAGTGTGGTCGCTGTGCAGGTATGCGATTTCTCATATCAATCACAGCCTTCCACTGACTATCGTCTACAGAGCTCGGACACATAGCCAAGAATTGCAAGGAAGAGAAAGCCTCGACCGCTGTTGAGATCAGCTGCGCCCTGTGCTCTGAAGTCGGTCACCGCGCCCGCGACTGCACCCAGCCGCGCGTTGACCCTAATCTTTGCAGGAACTGTAAGCAGCCTGGGCATAGATCGACCGACTGCACTGAGCCGCGATCTGCGGAGAACGTACAGTGCCGCAAGTGCGAAGAGTGTACGTACTCATCTTGCGCTTCGTTGAACACTTATTAACGACACCAGATGGCCATTTCTCGAAGGACTGTCCAAACGCCCCTGCTCGCGACAATAATTGTAGGAACTGTGGTGAGGAGGGACATATGGCTAAAGAATGTGATAAACCGAAGAATCCCGACAACGTAACTTGCAGGAACTGCGATACAATGGGCCATTTCTCGCGTGACTGTCCTCTGCCTCGGGACTACTCCAAGGTACAGTGCTCCAACTGCCAAGAATGTAAGTGTCGATGGGACTTTTGACGAGTGTGTTCCTTACTAAATGTGGGCAGATGGTCACACCAAGGTTCGCTGTAAGAAGCCCGAAGCCGGCGGCAGCTTTGGTGGTGGGTATGACAATCTTGTTGAAGGAGCCAATGCGCCTACTGCTCCCATCACAGGTGAATGGAACGATGGTGGTGCTACTGCTGACAACTTTGCGCCTGCTGGTATCGCTACCGGTGGGTGGTAGATTGGTTATTCCATCCCTGTATGACGCACATCACACCAAAGCATAGCTATCGGCAGTCAAATTGGCCACATGTGGACAAGATGTGGTGGACAGATAGATATATGGAGTTTCGGGTATCACAGGCAAAACACAAGCTTCACAGGATCACAAAGGCAAGGCTTTGGGGTCAGAAACTGGATGCAAAAAAGAACTGCGAAAGCGCAATGTAATCAATGCTAGAGCTAGTTTCAGTAAGCCTAGATATTGAAGCATAAGAATGAAGGTCTCAAACTATGATGATGGTCTCGAAGCGATTCTGTTCACCACAACTGTCACCTCCCATATCTCTTGGCAGAAAAGGCCCCGAGTGCGTTCCTCCGGAAGTCAATCAGTGATCCATTCCTATCGTTTCAACTGAAGAAGAACTTGCTATCGTGTCCAACACTCAACGTCCGTCATTAATATAAAGACTGAAGTCTGCTCAGTAAGTAATCCATGCTTCCAGCTTTGCTGGACAATAGCTTCTTAGTGCATGGAGACAAGTCGATCGACATAACAGGTTGCCTCGAGAAAATTTCACTATCCAAGCATGTCAGTAAGTAAAGATTACCTTGTCATTTGACGTTATAGTTCGTGGTACTTATGGTTTTCTGGTAATGATAAGCCCATATGTCTCTAGGCTTAGTAAAACTTAAAGAGTCCGGGTTCCACTTTGCACTGCAACTTGGTTCTGATCAGAACTGTGAGGCAAAGCGAACCTTGAGTGGTCGTATGATTAATATATGCGCCAAAACTAGAGATCGTAACATATCGAAAGGCTTTCTTGTTCATTTTTTACATTGAGTCACCCAGAAGAGTCAAGGGCGCGTATTAATCTTGATCGCACGACCTGCTCATGAATTTGAACGTTCGGACATTGGGGCTAGTAGAGGCCTAGGTGGGGCGGAATTGCCTTTTTGGGAAAGCCGTGACTCGAGTTTGGACAAACCGTACTTCGTATCTTACACATTGTGTCAGGTTGCTGTAGGCTGCTGTATGCGAGTAAATCCAAGTTTCTGATCAGTGGATTGAGAGCTTTCGCATGTCAGATTCGTTCCACCCACAATGAAGCAGAATTCCTAATTTGGCTGTGCGAGGTGAGGCTTGAATCCTTAGTAGCACTTTTCCTTCCCGATAGCTGTGTTCGAGTTCTAGCGATCGTAAGTAGGATTTCTGTTCAAGTCTCTGGGCACAGAGGATGTGTATAAATCTTGTAATCTTGTCTAGGACCGAAGCCCACGATACCCCTGCTACGATATAGTCCGTGCTCGTCGACTACGAGGCTGAATCCCACGTTCTGCGGTGGCCCTATGTCTTCTTTACACAACATACGATACGTGCAGCAGTCAGTGTAAGGAGTGCGTCGTCTCTTGTCTTATGATGGAAGAACAACGGAACATCGTACGGCTAGACACCGGGTATTTCCACATCCCCATGGGTTCTAATTGCATTGCCGGGGAAATAATGGAGAGGGTCAACTGCCTCCCCACAGCGACCAGCAAGGAAGCCCACGACTCGAACCGGACAGGCTGCGGCTCGCAGAGTAGTTCGGCCTTGGTGGTATAACAACATCTCAGCGCAATGAAGAGATATATCGCATCGAGTCAAGACTCATGGCGTTGAGTGCGCCATTCTGGTTCTTCTCATGGGCATGTTGATCTGTTCTTCGTGCTTTCCATGCTTGAGTGCCAAGCTCTCAGCTGCCGACTTTCTGCTGCCTTGAAGAGGTTAGAAGCTGGCTAATAGAGGCTTATAGGAAACAAATTAGAAGCGCTCGAGGGGCCAAAGTGCGCCAGGAGGCTGGGAAATAGGGCCGGATTACCGAATGAGGAAATGCGAGTAAGCAAAAGTCCTGCGTCATTGGCAGGTCGGCCGATTTCGAGAGAGATCGGCGGGACTCCACTCTCTCCACGCATTAAACATCTGCTTTTCCTCCACTTAATACCGTGAAATTCGAGATGACCAATGAGAAACCGTTGGAGAAGTTCCCGGCGCTGGCCGTTGCACCAATTCATGTTCGACTACCGTTAGTTTGTTATAAAGTCTTCTCGGCTGCCTGTCTAATCTTGACAATATAACACGAACTTTGTACTTTGTGTCGTCGGGATACGTGTTTCCCTGGGCGAGATATTCGAATTTGTGCGCGCCTGACCACCGATAACACCACTATCGAGTCCACCTCGAGTGCAGACACAAGACCCACAGCATGGGCTTGTTTCCCAAGTACCTCGGCCTTCGTGGTAACCGACTCAATGTGGCCATTGGTGTCATTGCCGGTTTGGACTTTTTGTGAGTGTGATCTTCGAACACGAAAGTATCTCAAGTTCTATACTGACGCTAGACAGCCTCTTTGGATATGATCAGGGTGTAACGGGTGGCTTACTTACACTGGGGTCCTTCCTACGCCAATTCCCCGAGCTCAACGTAAACGCTGTTCCAGAAGGCCCTGAGCGTGATCATGCTACGAACATCCAAGGTATCTCGGTCGCGTCCTACAACGTCGGTTGCCTCTTCGGTGCTATCGCGTGTATCTGGATTGGAGATATGCTTGGTCGCCGAAAGACCATCTTCCTCGGTTCCACAATCATGGTCATCGGTGCTGCATTACAATGCTCTGCATTCGCACTGCCACATTTGATTATTGGCCGCATCATTACAGGTCTTGGGAATGGTCTAAACACATCCACCGTCCCAACTTGGCAATCTGAGACGTCCAAGAGCCACAAACGAGGGCAGATGGTGATGATCGAAGGCGCTCTCATTACAGGAGGTATCTGCTTGAGTTACTGGATAGACTACGGCTTCTCTTACCTCGAGCCTAGTTCAATCTCGTGGCGATTTCCGCTTGGGTTCCAGATCGTTTTTGCTCTCTTAATCCTCGTCTTCATTCTCGAGCTTCCTGAATCTCCTCGATGGCTGATTCTGAAGGGTCACGAAGAGGAAGCTCAAAATGTGCTGGCAGCCCTTAGCGATCTTCCAGCTGACGACCCGTACATCCAGACTGAGTTCGTTGCGATCAAGGATACTGTCCTTGAGATGGCTAGCGCTGGTTTCAAGGATGTGTTTACCATGGACCGCGATCGCCATTTCCATCGCGCGGCTTTGGGCTACGTTAACCAGATGTTCCAGCAAATATCAGGAATAAATCTAATATCTTACTTCGCTAGTTACATTTACGAAAATCAGATTGGGCTTTCGCCATCACTCGCTCGTTTGTTGGCTGCTTGCAATGGCACTGAATACTTTGCGGCGTCCTGGATCCCAGTCTTCACGGTGGAGAAGTTTGGCCGTCGACAGCTCATGCTGTTCGGTTCCGTTGGCATGGCTGGCACTATGGCGATCCTTGCTGGAACTGCGAGTCTGCCAGGGAGTGGTCCAGGTATTGTGACTGTCGTTCTTGTAAGTTTTCATAAAATGGATCTATGTGGGAATCATTCTAATCCCCCTCCAGCTATTCGTCTTCAATACCTTCTTCGCCATCGGCTGGCTTGGGATGACATGGCTGTACCCTGCCGAAATCGTGCCTCTTCGCATCAGAGCCCCCTCAAATGCATTAAGTACTTCAGCGAACTGGGCCTTCAACTTCATGGTTGTCATGATAACACCGATCTCCTTCAACTCCATAGGCTACCAGACCTATATTATCTTTGCTGCCATGTAAGTCCCTACTAATTCTCCTTCCAGTAAAGGCGGACTAACACATTCTCTAGAAATGCTGCTATTATCCCTTGTGTCTACTTCTTCTATCCCGAAACCATGGGCCGCTCCCTCGAAGAAATGGACGCCATCTTCCACAAGTCTAAATCTGTCTTTGACGTTGTTGCCATTGCACGCAATGAACCGCGCCGCTATGGTAAGAAAGGCGAGTTGCTTATCAACTACGAGGAGACAGAGGAGTTCCAGGCACAACAGCGCAGGCGCAGTAGTGTTATTGGTGGTAGCGGTGCGGATCGTGAGAAGCAGCACGTGTAACAGAAGGAGGGGTCTGATAATTCTGTATGAAGATGCAATGACCAGGCGTTTTTGAATGGG
The DNA here is from genome assembly GCF_010093815.1 of Pseudovirgaria hyperparasitica. Taxonomy (NCBI): domain Eukaryota; kingdom Fungi; phylum Ascomycota; class Dothideomycetes; order Acrospermales; family Acrospermaceae; genus Pseudovirgaria; species Pseudovirgaria hyperparasitica. Next base: position 293,011 of record NW_022985568.1, read on the forward strand.
CTGTCATGTTCTGCGTTGCCGGCTTGAGCCCTCTTGCGATGTTTTGAAGTTCAGGGCGCACTATGTTTTGTTGATAGTAGCTACGAGATGTAGCATGCCGAATATACCCCAGATTTACCTTTTCGATTACGTCTAAATAAGTTTCATATATCTCGTTTCGATGGCGTAGAGATCGTCAATTCATACACTATGTGTTGAGTGCCTATATTGTATTGTTAGAATCGGTATCTCCTTTTCACTAACAGAAGCAGTGCAGCCACGAAAGTGACGGTACAGATAATCTGGTCCTTCAGTATAAGCGGACGGAGCTTCAAGCTAGAGTCTCGTGTTTCTCATCTGTCCTTCTTTCCTACCCTTAATCCCAAGATTCTCACAGTATCAGCTTGAAGTGAACTTCCCCTTCAATGGTTTTTCGACTGATGGAATGAGCTTAGGTGCAACATACGCTCTTTTTACAGTAGTCCCCAGTCTCCTACGGTACACAGTTCGTACGAGATTTGCTAATCGACTAAGTCTCAATTCCAATTTTTAATAACTTGTTACGTGGATTCCGGGTTGGACGTTCAGGGACCAACAATTCTACCAATTGGTCTTAGTAATAGAAAAACTTAACTGATTAACGACCACTAGCTTCGTCGATCATATATACCTAATACCACTACAGAGACGTCGTCCCTGCCATTTCCAAACGATGTATTAGCAGGCCTGAGTCTCCATAGGCGATAAGCCGATGTATAGCTAGCTTATTGCCGTCCCATATGGAGGGTATCTCCTTCTAAAACCTCTAATATCATTGGAAATGACCATCGAAGAACGAAGAAGGCTCCCATAAATACATAGCCAGGAGCAATATTAGAGGGTTCCCTATACGGCGGTTGTAGTCGATAGCAATGGGACCCTCAGACACTAATGCACAGTCATGGGTTTGATTTCTGATCGCTGCAGAAAGCTTGCGACAGTCCTCCCGTGGCTCGCGTCTGCGTCTAAATGGGAGGCCTCTATGCTATGTCAAATGGATCTATATCATGACATGTCTAAGTAAGTATCACTTCAAGTGGCCGAGGAGCAAAGAAGAAATTTTAATTAATACCACCTAGCTAAAGAAGAAGGAATGTACACTATCATTGGAAGTCGGATGCAGGTGGGGCCCGGATAGGAATCCATGGAATTAAGAAGGCACCGGCTGTCTAGCGCCTAGAACTCATCCTATATTCCAGTACTGTTGATTGGGGTGGTTGCAAGGAGTGAATAAATACCCTCTGCCAAAAATTCCTTCATCCTTGGAAATTTCTTTTCACACAACCAGGATATATTTTTCTTTGCCATTGCCTTTACGATCTCTTTTTCTATGCCCCCTATCTTGGTTAAAGCTCATCAATACATTGTGCTGGATTCTGTTTCATGAGCTGAGCGTTTCTCCATTCGTTTTCTCAACACAACCGAAACAAAGCTTTTCCTCGCGCGCGCTGTGAAACGCGTTTCCTGACAGACGAGAAAGCATGCCCAGCGAGCTGAGGGAGAAGTCGGGTCTGCATTTCTTGCAGCTGCCGGCCGAGATCCGTAACAATATTTACGAACATGCACTCGTGTCTTCCGAGCCTGTTCGTGGCGACGTGAAGCCACACCGAAACAATCTCGCACTCAAGATTCTCCGTCTGAACTGCCAGATCTGGTGTGAAGCAAATGTCATGCTGTACGCCCGGAACGTCATCGATATCTCGCATATAACCAGCTGTGTCGAGTTTGGGAACCTGTTGACAGGCATGGGCGCTTTTAATGTCTGTCTCCTCCGCCATATCAGGATCCCGTTTCCAAGGATCCACCACTATTCTCGTGCCGCTTTCCAGGATGATTATCGCTGTGCGCTCTCCGGAAGTCCGTTCATCCACTTCGACCTCTCCATTCTTGCCAATCTGGAGACAATCACATTCGCTATCGAGTCGTCAACCCTTGCGAATAACGAAGTCGACACATACGATCTCGTCGAGGTCATGCGTCCTGAGATCATCGAGATGAATGAATCATTCCGGAGATCTCCTCGCCTCAGGGAAATCGTCATGGAAACCCACCCTGATCATGTGAGCGAGGAGTGGCGGCAGGTCTTGGAAGGTTGCGGATGGGTGATTAAGGAGGTCTTGTTTCCATTCGAAGATTCTCACTCTGAGCTGTCTTCAGACGACTCTTGTACTGATGGGGAATCGTCTGATGAGGGTGATTCCGCCGACGAAAACGATCTCCAGCATGCTAGGTACGAAGACGACAGCGATCCCCAGCATGCCAGGAACGACGATAACGACTGGGTACCTTACGACGCCCTATGAAAACACTCCCTGTCATGCGAGAACTGCATTACACGTTATAGACAAATCCTGTTTAGTCGTGTTTAATTCATGTAATCGCTGATAGCTACGGCAACCTCGCAGATGCTCATGGACACACCCCTGAGGCCATAGTTGTACACCGCCAAACACTCCCACACTGGCGTCCTCTCAGATCCTGGTTTTCTCGGTACCCATATGACGGAAACAAGACTTCTACAAGCAGGAACTAAATGAATAGAGCAAACCTCTTTCACGATCTATTGGCGTTGAGTACGGCAGTCAACTCCGGCATTTTGACACTGAGCGCATCTCACCCCTTCTTGGAGTAGTTCTCAAGAATGAGCCCGATGATTTCATGGGACAATTCGCCGCCTCCTTCCAGTAAACGCTGAAGCTATATAACACAGGCAGCTTCGCGAACTCTACCGAACACCGTAAATATATGCATAGCGTGTCAAAGAAGGAACTAGGACAGACAGCTATACGTCGGGGTTCTCGGTTTTTCCGATGCCTACTTTGGAAGCATCCGAGTTTTTGGAGTTGGCTACTTTTAATGCAAAACCGTCCGAGAAACATGCTCAGATTGCGTTCGGAACACTGCGGTTCCTCCAACATATTCTTCAGCACTGCCTTGTCTTGAAAAAGACCAGTGGATCTCTGGATATCAGATCATTTTCAGATGCTTCTTGGCATATCTTCTTCCGCTGAATGGAAAGCACAATTGCCTGGTCAAGCAAGAGTCAATTACTGCCTGTATAATAGTACCATAGAACATCTCAATTCCAACACGTCCTGATACCTGTTTCTCAGCTCCGCTACCACACAGATTTCCCCTTTGCTCCATTCTAGTCTATCCTCATATGTAGCCTCCAGAAATCTGTTTTTTTATGTTAGACTTGTACTTATTGTTCGGAGGGCACGCAGGCTCACATGTACTGATCTCCCCCTGTATGGATGCATAGTGCAGGTCGGGTATATACCATGGTGAATAACACATATACAGACACTCACTAGAGCCAGATTCTGCAAACTTCTCCAGATATCTATCATCTACTACTACTACTACTACTACTACAGAATAACATCCCGGTAGAAAAGATTATACCGTTCTCATTTCGATATGAACAATCGACCAATTGACTAATTGTTCCAAGCGACCCAAGCAATCCAAGCAATTCAAGTGATAAGATCAACGTGCTCTCGTCCTCTCACCGCTCAGCCTCCTTACGGGAGTAGTAAGCAAGCGGCAAAGCAGCAAGCAGTGCTCTCGAAACAGTCCCATTTGCCCTTTGCATCTGCCTCTGCCTCTTGCCTTTTGCCTCTGCCTTTTGCCTCTGCCTTTTGCCTCTGCCTTTTGCCTCTGCCTTTTGCCTCTGCCTCTTGCCATTACCTCTTACCCTAGCCTTCCTTGGCCGTGAAAGAGAGAAAGAGAGAAAGAGAGAGAGAGAGAAAGAGAGAAAGAGAGAGAGAAAAAGAACGAACGCAAAAAAAGCCCAAAAATAAAGAAAGACCAAAATCCCAAAAAAAAACGAAGAAAGAATCAGAGGCCAAAAAAAGGGATCAAATAAATATATATAGATAGATATATAGCTAAATACACACAACAAACCAAAACAAGACAAGACGGATATTTCCTCCCCCCTCCTAGCCCTCCTTCCTGTCCCCTTTGCCCCTCCTATTCTCTCTCCCTCTGCTTTCCTACAATATCCATATCCAAATCCAAATCCAAATCCAAATCCAAATCCAAATCCAAAACCAAATCCAACCCCCCCTTATCATCCACTTTCTTCCCCTCTCTCTCCCCCAAACTCTTTCTCTCTTCTACATCCATCCTATTTCCATCCTAAATCGAGCAGTAAAAAGAAAGGTGAAAAAAAAAGGACAAGGAAACCGTCTTCAGCTTTAAAGCTCAGAGATACATGCGCATATGCCCACACATACATACACACACACACACACACACACACACACACGGACAAGGCTCCAAAAAAAGCCCCCTCGTCTTCCCTCTTCCCTTCTCCCTCCTCCTTCCCCCAATACCCCTCTCGCCACCTCTCCTCCCCTTCCATCTAGGACGGAGAAGCAAGCGCGCGAAAAAGAGAAAAGAGAGAAACCAGGAAAAAAAAAAAGAAAAACAGAAGAGGAAAACAGAACAAGAACATGTAAATGCCGCTACGTTTCCATCGTAAGAGTCGTTGTTGTTGAAAAAAAAAGATTTTTTCGCTTTTTAAAAATTACCAACTCTGCCAACCCACCCCCAAAATCCCGATCGGCCTCCACCATCCACCCAACCACCCCCTTTTTTACCACACGGAAAAACAATAAGATGTTCCGGATTCACCATGCTGCTAACCCACGTCGCTGAATGCTGCTGTTGGTTGTTATATTTTATTTGTTCGGCCGCCGCCGCCGCCGCCGCTTATGCATCGCAGGGTTTCGCGTAAAAAACTTCTCGCTTAAAATGTCTCGCTTTCGAAGCTATCGCGGTAACTCGGGATACTCTCTGCAAGAAAAGGCCAAGAATCAGCAAACACGCCCAGACCAAAACTATAAACAACAATAATCCCCTAGCGCAAGAACCTTCTCATAAAGGACTTACCAGCATCTGCTTCCCTTGCGCTTACTGGCTTCCTCCGTACCGTGCCAATGTTGGCAGCAGGTGTGTTGCCGCTTCCACTCGTGGCGCCTTGGCCGCTTGTCGTCCTCATCGGGCGTGGCCCCGTGATTTTGCGCGATGGCGAGCTCATGCCTTGGCTCTTGTGTAGACTGGGGCTGGGCGTGAGGACTTGTCTGTCCGTTTCCAGGCTGTACCTGACCTCCTGGATGGGCTCAAGCGGTGCGAGATGGCCCTGTGAGTACGGTGATGAGTAGCCTTCGTAACTGCTGCCATACGAACGGCTCGGTGCCGATTGCTCGACTGACACCTTTGGTGCGATTGCTGATTGCTGCTGCTGCTTTGAAGGTGCCTGAGCTTGTTCGCTTGCCGAATGTCCGCTGTATCCGCCTTCGGAATCGATCGGGCTTAGACTGCGGCCATGGGTGTATCTTTCTGAGCCGCCGCTCAAGCGATTGTTACGCCCTAGCACAAGGCTAGGATTTGACCCCCACTGATCAAACTTGTTGTCAAATTCGTCATCTTGTCCGTGTTCGGACCTGGGAGACAGCGGCATGTTGCCAAAAGAGACAGCTTGGTTCTCCAGATGTCCAGTACGACGATGCGTCGGACCAGGACGAGGCTGCGGATGTTCGAGATTGAGTGAATTGCGATGAGCTTTGTACTTGGGATCATCATAATCCTCTTCAGGTATCAACGGTGAAGGAGATCTGCCTTGGCTGCCGCCAAGACTTCGCGCTTGACCTTCACCGAGAGTAGACTTTGAACGTAGGCGGTCATCGGGGTTCATTCGATAGTCATCATCATCATCATAAAAGTTCAGATCAGCCTGAGATCCAGACCGAGAATGATCAGAGTATATTTGACTCTTGCGATCTATACTGTTCCGCTCTGGGGCAGTAGACGTCGTCGTCTTGGACCATCGTGAGATCTTGGGTATACCAAAGATTGATGATGAGCCGGATTTGTGTTTCCGTTTCGGTGTGTTCTCTTGGCTTTGCGCTGCAAACTGACCTGATGCTTGTGTTGGCGGACTGTTCTCGTGGATCTGCGCACGCCGGACTTCTTGAGTTGGGGTAAGAAGTCGTTCGTTGTTCTCGAACCCGACATCCAAGGCACGAGCCTCGTGCTCGTCAAGAGTGTCCTCATCGCCCTCGAGTACAGTGCTAATGCGGTGCTCGGACCCGCGGCGCCCATCATAGCCAGAATGCATGGCACCGCCGGATTGTCGCAACGATGAAGGATTTGACAAGTATCCTGAATGATTTGGCGTTGACGACGTACCGGCCTGTCCGTCAGGCTCATATCCTGCGTCGCCACTAGCTCTAAGGTTCTCGTAGGACGTGAGACTGTGAGATTGACTCCTGATTTGAGTAAGCTGAGGCTGAGAGGCCGTCTGCATCTCCTTTAATCCTTCAACTTCGCCCAACAATTGCACTAGCATATTCTCGATGTTAGCCATGTCGTTGGTGCTCTTCGCGCTGAGACCTTTCAGGGCCCGCCTGAAAACATTGCGCCTCTTGGTCGGAAGATCCTCTGATCCATCATCTGTAGAAGCCTGTCGAGGTATGCGAGGAGATCCAAGCGGTTGTGGGCGAGGACCTTGCAGGATTTTCTGCTCGATACCCACTGCTTTTTGATTGGTGTTTTGCATGAGGGCAGCATCTTGTACCGCAATAAAACGTTTCATATCCTCGAATTGGTTGCGCATCTCGGCTGCACTGCGCACAAGCGTGACAAGGATCTCAGTATCGCGAGCATTACGTTGAGCATCTCGCACTGTGAGATGATCCATGAGGGCGACCACGTCCTTAGATTGGATTCTGTCCATGCCCCGACCCGTGGCACTGTCGTAAAGTGGGGACTCCATTCCGTGAGAATTCATACTCACATGTCTACCGTGCTTGCCAGTCGTGGCGGGACCGAAAGGATCGTCGGCAGCGATGTCAGGAGTGTATTGGCCTCCTTGTCTCGCGTCTGCATAGTAGTCCCGGACCTGAGAATCGGGCGTGATGGCACCAGCGTGAGCGGCAGAAATATAGCCTTCATCAAGTCGTAGACTTTGCGGACTGAAAGGATTCTTTGGGTGTGCTGTGGGTTCATCATCATAATCGTCCTCCACGCGAGCATTGTACTCATCCTCCAGAGAAGGTTCATAGTTTTGCTGATCTGGAGAATGTTGGTCCTGGTCTCTTTGGATCCGAGCAGCGGCGGCCGCGGCAATACCTGCAGCAGTCGCAGCACCGGCACCAGCAAGAAGCGTTTTCCCTTGCCCATCGAACTGGTCGATATCCTTTCCTTGGGAAGCGTTGCCTTTCAACGGCGTCACCTCGAGAGGCCAATGAGCCCTATCGCCTCCATAGTGCTCGCCGCCTAGTGGCCCTTGTATGATTGACGGATTAGTAGTAACCTCGGACTGCTCGTCACTATCGAAACCGTGGCCTATCTCAGGCATAGGGTCATGAGCCAGTGGGAGCGCATTTGCAGAAAAATCGATAGGTTCTTCCTGCTCCTCGTGGGCGGAGTGATTGACACTCTGTTGCGGAGAGTTGTGGGAATTATGCTGCGAGTTCGACTTTGATGAAGACAAAGATCGCGCTGCTTGCTCCTTCAAGGTGCTCCATCTCTCCTTTGTAGGACTCAGTCGACTGGACGGATCTGCTTCTCTCGTAGTTTGGGGAGATGGCAATTCTTTGGCGAGCTGATCCTCATAGGTAGAATACGCAGAAAAATGACTCTTCTTCTGAGGGCTCATTTCTGACGACTGCCCGCTGACATTCGATGGCTCGTGTAGGGACGCGACAGCAGATTCAACGGCAACTGGAGTGCGCACGTACTCTGGAATCGCACCCACTCCTCGAATGTCCTGGCCAGCAGTCATCCTATCCATGAAAGGACCGTCGACACTGTCGTCAGTGTATCCGGTATTTCGTTTATAGCTCGTAGGTGATTCGCCTGCCTCTTCAAGCTCTCGCCGATATCGTTCATTTTCCTCATGGTTTACTTGAAAGAATTCATCGGCCTCCTTTCCAGGTGTTCCATGGTCGCCGCGATCCCCTAGGATCATACTTGGAGTCTCCAGGGTGACTGCCTTGGGTCGTTCTTTAGCACGTGGCATCTTATAGCTCGGAGTTGAGGTCGCAGAATTCATAGACATATTTGAGTGTTTCCTGTCATAGCCTCTCCCGAGGGACGATACAGATAAAGGACTGCGAGGCGAGTCAACATACTCGCGTCGACCGCCTTGAACGTGTTCCTCTCTATAGCTGGCATCGCTTTGTACAGGACTGACTTCCCTCGTTGGAGTATACTGAGTGTAGTCGCGATTGATATCCTGCTTTTCTGTAGCATGAGATAGTGTTACAGCCCCAGTAACTCCTGCAGCAGTAATTGCGGCAGTCTTTGATCCGGACAAGCTCCGATCGCTTTTGGCACTCCTTGGTAGACTTCCCAGGGAACGATTGCTGTGCTGGCTATATAAACCCCTCGAGAGAGCGGCAGGAGTTCTTGTTGGTGTCTGAGGATCTGGAGATGTGACAGCGCCGGCTGAGCCACGAGAGACTTCGCGGACAGGCGTGTGCTCCCCTTGCGAAGACACTGAACGACGACGACGCTCGGTGCCTGACGACATAATCGAATCCCGGGTAACCTCAGAACCGTGCAGAGTGCTTTGCATGGGCATTGGAGGTATGTGTTCATCTCGTTCGGTCCGGCCAACACTCTCAGAGATGCTCGCGCTTCTGCTTCGACTACTGCTACGATGCTTTCTGTGGTGCTTGCGGTCGACACTTTCTTTGGAGTCATGATGTTTCAGCGCGGCAGCTGTCAGACCAGCACCTATCAGACCAGCTGCTGCGACCTCACCCTTGGATCGGTGCCGGCTGCCACTGCTCTTCCTACTCTCTGACCGTGATTCTGGTCGCGAATCGCTGGAATCACGACTTGATCTTCTGTGCTTCCTGCCTTTGATAGAATCGCTAGAGAGCACTACGCCAGGATCATCACCATCTCGGTTGAGCACAACCTTAGGCCTCGATTTAGACATGTCCGGAGCGCTGGCATGCTTTGACACGCGGCGTTTGAGCTCATCTCGGGAGCTGTACGATCCAACCGAATCTCGTGCAGCCGCCTTCTCGAACTTATCTCTGTTCTTCTGCGTCTTTTGTTCCTCCTTCAGGGCGTTCAGCTCGGGCAAGATCAATCTTCGTATAGCGTCTTCGACGGTTTGTAAAAGCTTTGGATTGTTGATCGAGGACGCTGCCGATACGCCAGATCGCATTGATATGGATTCTCCAGATTTGCGATTCGCATTCGAAGACACAAGGCTCGACTCGGCACTGCCACTTAAGTCGTCGCCTTTGTGAGACCTACCAGTTCTTCGTGGCGAACTGACGCCTCCGGCTGCGACATCATCTCTGCTTGACTTTCGTCTGCTGGAAGCCTTGACGTCTTTTGTCACATTCATAGACTCTGCAGGTTTCGCAGTCAACTTCTCCATGACCTTCTGTGTGATGCGCTCGCGACTCAGACTCCTACTACGCTTACGATCTGGCGCTTTCAATGAGTCCTTGATGATGACCTCTTCCTTCTCTAGGTCACGCTCCAAGCTCTGGCTCCGCCTGCGAGTGATTATGGGAACGAGTGGTCCGTCCAGAGTGCTGTCCGGTGGCATGGATGATATGGCTGAATCTGTAGGTAGTCGGTGACTCGCAGAAATATCCGACTGCGAGAGATCGCTTGCGTTCTGCAAGACTTCCACCTCTACCGGCGGCCGATCCGAAATAGCAGATTCGCCCGAATAAGAAAGTTCAGTCGCCTCCCCAGCCTTCTCGTCGGCAGCCTTGTTGCCTAAGGATATGCGCCTCGTATACGAAGGCTTCCTGTCTTTCCCAAGCTCTGTGACGCGTAGCTGATCACTTGCGGTTCTTGATCTCTTGTGCGAAGAAGGAGTCACCCGGACCCGGACGCTCGGTCGTGAATGAACCTTGTCCCCTGTTTTTGCGGCTTCGAAATATTCGATTAGAAGGGATGTCTGGGAGTGATTTGTATGTTTTGTGAGCGCTCCGTCCTTGTGTCGTTTTGTTGCGATTGTTACCGGACTGCCGTCCTCGGGTATGGAATATGAAGTCTTGTCTGTGGCACGAGATAGATCTGTAGCTAGGTCGTCGGTAGTGTTGTTTCCGTTATCGACGGAACTGAGGTCTGTGGGAGCTGGTAAGGGAGGTTTGCGCGTGTCTACGCCCATCGTGAGGTTTGGCGCAAGATGTCAGAGGAGAGTGGCGCTCGAGCACATGGATGGCAGGTAGTGAAGTGGTATGAGAGGTTCTATGGCGGCGGCAATGCGGAAAGTCGCGGGATCGAGAGTGGTAGATTCAGAGCAGGCTGTCAGAGATATGAAGCTATGTTGCTGTAGCTGAAGTGGTATCGTTCTCGAGATTTGCAATTCTCCACTGTGGAGGGATGTGCACGGATGGCGGAGACAATCGCCTTTAAGCCGCAGACTCAACGACAACACACAGCTCCCGCCTCAACACCAGCAGAACAGAGAGCAATGTTGGTGAAGAAGACTAGAGCATTTTCGTGTGATTTATGAGCAGAGCTAGCTTGCGACCTTCACAGAGGGATGTTCGCAGGGAGCAGATGTCGAGGTAATAGTGGGTTGTTGATATGGTGCTCGGTCGGTGCAGGCTGCGGTCACGATGCCGGGTTGCGAACAAAGGCCCTATCGTCGGAGAATTGGATGAAAACGGCTAACGGCGATAGCTGAGCACGCTTTTGTGTGGGATGCTGGGACCGGTGGATATAGGGATAAGAGAATGCAGGATCGCAGCAGAAGTATTTGGGCGAAAATGATGCAAAAAGTAAAAGGTCGAGCGACAAACAACAAAAGTCGGGGGACAGTAGAGGGCAGACGGGGAGGAAGGGCACTAATTCCTGGGCAACAGGGCACTTGTTGCTTGAGAGAGCGAGCAGTGTAGGGACTTGCAGGACTTGCTGAGTGATGGATGGAGCTGTGTGGGTCGACAACAATGCGCGCTTGGACCTGGCTCGGTGGGCAGCGGGCTGGGGCACAGCGATCAAAGAGCGATCAAGCGATCAGACTTCGGATTCAGTAGTTAATTAGTTCATGGCTATTATGTCAAAGTAAGCGCAGCACAGCAGTATAATCGGTAATATAGAAAGTGATATAGAAGTCCGTAACCAATGGAATGAATCAACAGCTGTAGTACGAGAATATACACTCAGATGTCTGCTTCCCAGCCTCAGCCCCAGCCACCCTACCCGCACCGCCACAGATGGAGCTGCGGTTGCTCGGGCGGCCGTACCACAGTTTTTTGCTATATCATACTATTATAGTGTCTACAAAATATCACCAATCTATAGCCATGTCCACACATCTGTCTGAGCCATGGATCGTCGACATTCTCTCACCGGCAGCATCAAAGGCTCATACATGCTTGCACTTTTATGTCTTGAGATCTTGATTCCGCCGTTCTGTTGCCTTACGAGAGAGACCCTTGCTCCGAGAGCAATGCATGCCAGCAATGCACCTCTTCTTGACGCCATACTCGACGCCTATTGGATCGTGATGCTTGGTCTATCCATGTCTTGAAATGGAGGTGCTGCTTGATCAAGATTTCCCTTTGCTGACTTCGCTTGACCGCTCCTATTATGTACCATCAACCACACGCTGCCCAAGGTGGTGTGCTATGGATATCAGTAGCAGATGTCTAGAGCAATTTGCATTTCGCATCGCATCATCTCACCTCTCCATACTTAATGGGTGCAGCAGCATACATGAATCACAGTAGTAGACTCGTACTTCCCCAAACATCTCCGTTTCTAGGCCAACCTTTCATCTAGCCTCGCGCCTTAAGCCTTGAGGGAAAGGGCCGTATCGCCGGCCGCTGGGCTGAGTGCTGAACATGCTTAAGCGCGACTTTTTGGGGGTGCGTGGCCTGTCATTGGCCAGCCTGCCCATCCACCACAACTTGACAACTCATCAAAAGACAATCTCGAGCTTTGCACTGTGCGCGGAAAACCTATGGTGCACCGCCTACGCGCGCCCGTCACACCGTTGAACAACATCTAACTATCGGAAGAAGCCCAGAAGGACAAAAGTCCACCTGAACCAATCACAGATACAATGTCCGGTGGCCATGAAGAAAACAAAATCTTTTTTTGTGCCGACTTGCGCCAACGCTACTGAATTGTTCCTCCGTCTCCGGCCAGAACGAATCTATCCCACGTCCTATTAGTCCCTCTCTCCCTCAAACCGTTTCTTTCCAAATTTCTTCACCTGTTTAGGCTGACTGCCATATGCTCTCCTGCCCTCTTGCTTGTTTCGGCTCATGCTTGCTCCGAGCTGGATATCTACCCGTGGCGGTGTCGAGAAACCAAAGGACTTTGCCACTTTCACCAAATCAAGCTTTGATATGTCGAACACTGACCGCAGGCTGTGTGATGCGTACGCGTGCAAATATGACCGATATCCGTCTTTGGCAGACTATCCCTCACGTTAGTTCAAGCCAAGGTGTGGCAAGCATGCGATATTCCATACCTGGTTCAAATAGTAATTCTTGCTAATCAGATCCTCAAGTCCTTTCTGGATGTTGATGATTTTTTTCGGCGGCAGCTCGAACTCAACGAGTGGAACACGCTCGTCCTTCAATATCTTCAAGAAGCCCACCTCCGAGGGCAAAAGGAACATAAGGCTTCGTCCCTTGCCGTTTGCGCCTCTGGCTGTGCGGCCAACACGGTGAATGTAGTCGCGGGGATCGTCTGGAGGATCGAATTGAATGATCCAGTCGACGGCTGGAATGTCGAGGCCTCGAGCAGCCACGTCTGTGCATATCAGTGTCCCGTGATCAGTGTTGCAGAACTCAAAGAAGGTATTTGTCCGCTTTTGTTGCTTGAGCTTCCCGTGTAGGTCCAATACCGGCAGATCAATGTAATTGAGAAGTTCGGCGTAAAACTTGACCGAATTACAACTGCTGAAGAAGACAATGATCTTCTTTTTCTGATGCTTCTTCAAGAACGAAAACAGCAAGCGGAAGCGGTTGTCCGAGTCGCAAAGAATGTAGCCTTGCTCTAGACCTTCGACTGTGCTGTGCTCTTTCCGATGATCCACATTGATGTATAATGGGCCAGGTCGAAGTGATATGCGCGCGAGATCCTCGACTTTCGTCGTTTGCGTTGCTGAGAACAACATGGTCTGCCGTTCCTCCTTTGGTAGAATTTTGACAATCTGCCGCATTTCGTCTTCGAAACCAACGTCCAAGATGCGGTCTGCCTCATCTATGACCAATGCGCGGATATTCTTGAAGACAAAGCCAGGTGTGTTTTGCAGGTGATCCAAAAGTCGTCCGGGCGTGGCGATGAGAAGGTTGATACCTTTACCGAGCTTCTCAACTTCCGCTCTGCGATTTGCGCCGCCCATAACTATGCCGAATGTTTGTGAGTGCTTCTCCATCAACTCGCGGGCTACACCAAAAATCTGAAGCGCCAACTCTCGAGTAGGCGAGACAACAATCACACCGGTACCTGTACCAGATTAGTATTTCCTCTGAGGTAGAAAAGGTACAGAAGCTTACCATTGCGTGGCTTGAACCTGAGAGAACTCAGCATTTCCACTGCAGGAATCAAAAAAGCCAGAGTCTTTCCCGAGCCTGTTTTCGCGGCACCCAGCACATCTTTGCCCGCTAACAGGGGCGGGATACCTCGCTGCTGTATCTCTGTCAACTTCTCAAACCCCATCTCTTGAATGGCTTCCATGGTCTTTGCTGACAGACCAAGCTCGTCAAATTTCTGAGGTTCGGCACTTATTGCAGGCAAGGACGCAACGGAAGGCAATTCTGGTATTGGGATTGTCTCAGCCTCCTCCTCGCCGGCGTCGTTGAAATGCACCGGAGCATTCTCAGCTCCAGTGTCAGAACCACCCATATCTGCTTCACTTGTTCTCGCCTTCTTTCGTGGAAGAATGGGCACGTCTGCCACTGCGGTCGGCGCAGTCTCTTGCGAGTCGCCATTGTGAGACTTGGATTGATGCTTTCGCTTCCTCTTTTTCGACTCGGTTTCTATGGGAGGCATTTTCAGATGTGAAGTGGGGATTCTTGAGACTGTTATTAGGTCCCGTCACGAACCTATGTAGACGGAAATGTGCAAGGAAAAAGTTGGCGCACGGGCTAATATGTAATCTAATCTAATCTGAATCTGATCTGGATAAACCACGTCACGTGTCTACATCCATCTCTCTGCGGACGGCCAACCCGGGCGAAAATGAACCCAAATAATAGAGAGAGCACCTACTTACCTACCCAGGTCCCTGGCCAGACACCTGCTTTAAGTTAAACAAGTGGGCAGTATTCGCTCCATTTCTAGAATCAAAAGCACTTCCGCTCCTTCCTTATGTCGTCCAGTCTCACAGTGATGGACGAAGTGCAAATGGAAGAAGTGTTACATAAATCATAATTAATTATTACTTTTCTCGGTTCATTATGCCAGCTCTGTGGCCGCATTGCCACGTTGGTAGTTGGTATATAGTACATTATGACCGTACAAACAAAGATAATCCCAAGACGAACAATTCCTCTTCTATCCAGAAGCAGTCCAAGGCAGCCGATTGATCGGTAATAGACGGAGGCAGACAGCCATGAATCACTGGAGCACTTCTTTGTTCTGTGCTCTGCGCTACTACCTTTGCTCTCAGTGCTTTGATCGACCCCGAGCCGCACTGCAGTTACCGTCGCCACAAGAGGAAGACCGACCCTATCAGGTTGCCCTGAGGAAAAGTCGCCTATCTTGTGATGACAGCAAAATTGGTATGACCCAGGGTGAAACCGAAGCAAATAAAACAAGGGTAGTAATGTAGAGCACAAAGCAAACAAGCGCCACAGCGAAACAGAGAACCGCCTTGCCCACCGAAATTCCCAACCGCACAGCCACCGTGGACCGCTAACTCCTACCCAAGACTCCATCGACTTCCCCACCTCCCCCACCTCCCCCAACCCGTTGGCTTAGAAAGCCAACATCTTGGAGACCGCTCCCTCCCCTCCCTCGTCTATACTTAGACGTCGAGAAGGAGGAGAGGAGAACTTTGGCGTGGCGACCGCCACCCTATCCTCCGCCAGCTCACCGTGTAGAGTGGCCCCTCCCACTACCCACGTGAGGCGCTCCTCAGCGAGGGTAGTGGGAGTTACTGGGCTCACTCTATCCTCCTCCGGCGACGTGCCCGGAGAAGAGATAGCTTGGGTGAGCTTTGGGAGGGTAGGTGCGGTCGCCACCCTGAGGTCTTTCTCCTGGGTTGGGGAGGCGATGAGGGGAGGCCCAGCAAGATTGCTGGTGTTCTTGGGCTTCGTGGCCATCGACGAAGCGAGGCCGATGACCTTGGGGTGAGCCCTAGCCACCCCAGGTGCTGCTGCAATGATCGAGGCAGCAGCATCCTGGGGTGTAGAGCTCACCGAGGGCCGGGAAGTCGATGGAATACCTGTAGAGGTACGTTTTTTGTCGACACCTTCAGCAGCGAAGATGTTTGGCCTGGGAGATGTTGCCGGTGCGGAAACTCCTGGGAGGGTGGCATGAGCAGGCGTTGGACGAGGAGGTGGTTTCGAAGGTGTGTCAAGAATCAATGTGCTCTCGTCATCGTCATCGCTGTCTTCTGGTACGGTAAAGGTGGATCCACCTTTGGCATGACCACTCTTGCGTTGCTCAATCTTGACTTGCTCGCTGTTCATGTCGATGCTGGGCGTGTATATGCTGCTATCATCATCGTCGGTGTCGGGGACAACGAACTTGCCAGAGGTCCTCGATCGGGACGTGGATTTGGAGCGATTGCGATTCTTGGGTGTCTCATCCATATACGTAGTAGAGTCGAAAGGTAACTGTGGGAGGTATGTCTGACTCGTGTTGAATCTGCGGTGAAAGATGAGGTTTTCTACGTCGACCAGCTCACTCTCACAATATGCTTTGGTGAGCGCTATGCGATTGGCGGATGTGAAGTCGGAGAAGGAGCTGAAGCCCGGTAGCCAGCGCTTCCATTTTTCTTCGTCGCTACAATACCACTGCATGTAGCTCGACATATCCAATTGCTGTTTATCAGAGTTATTGCCGAACATCATGAGGAACCACTTGAGTCGCAGGTGAGGAGGTGCGCCAAGGACTTGATACATAGCGCGACAGAGCATGTGACGCCATGAGAAGATGACCGGGTCCGTGGTGCCATTCGCGTTCGTGAATATCTGCTCAGCCTGAATGTACGCTCTTCGAGGTAGTGCTGGCAATTTCTCTCCAGGTCTGCGCAGGTCTGGGACGCCAATTGGCCAGGCCTCAGTTTCGGAAATGTACGTATCGTCCATCTGGCTATCATCGAAAGCACCAGGCATTGAGTACCGCTTCCGTTTTGATTTTCCGTCCAATTCAGAAAGACCTCTCTTCTGAAGGGTCTCTTGCTCGTCAACCGTCTCGGCCTCAAAAGATCTCTTTGCAAGAACTCTGCTGCGGGCTCTTTCTTTCTTTCGCATGCTCTCCGCTTGCATGGATCTTTCTTCGAGAGATTCCGTTCGGCTTTCGCGAGCAGTCTGTGGTGCAGTATTGTCGTTGCGTTGTTGCATTGCTGAAGCACGTTCAGGACTGGCTTGAGAAGGGCCATGGCTCGCCACTCGCGACGTGCGAGATCTAGGCCGTTGTACGGACTGCGACCATCTTGGCGACGTACCTCGTGATCTGTTAGCGACTTGTTGGGTGCCGCTTTGAGATGTGTTCATTAGTGGCCTGGATGTACTTGGGTACGTTCCAGACCGAGTTGCGCCGTCACGCCACCAGTCTGCTCCGACTCCTGGTTCGTCTCTATCTGTAGAGGCTTCTGATTCTGCGATATCGGTGGCGGGTTCAATGGTGGGCTCAGTGGCGGATTCAGTGGTGGCTTCAGTGGCGGGTTCGGTGGTAGATTGAGTCGGGGCTTGCTGTGCAAGGATCCTCTGTCGTTCTTGAGGATTGCGTCGAGCACGGCGGAATGGTGACAGAGCAGCGAGGGTATTGCCTGTGATGGTTCCCACTCTTCTAAATAGAGAAGACCGCTCGGCTACAGCCCGGCCAGGTCGAGGCTCGGTTTGGGCACGATACTGCTGTTGCTGAGCTTGCTGTGGTGTGTCTGGAGCTTCCTGTTGCTATTATGGTGTTAGCTGACTGTAAGAGTCTTCATGTCCGATCACTTGAGGGATGAGAACTACCTGCAATGGGAGCTGATGCTCATGTTGGAAATCAACCTCATTTGGGCCGCGGGACGTGGAGGATCCGGCTTGAAAGGTTGACTGTACGTCTTCGCGGGTCGAATGCACGTTTCGAGGGGTTGACTGATCGTTCTGTCGGCTGCTGGAGTCTTGCTCGGCGTTGATACGAACGACAGCTTGCTGAAGCACTTCATGGAGAGCTTCGTCAGTGGCTACTGCACCAGTTCCGCCGCGGTGGGAGACTGAGACGTCATCAGTATCTTCGTCGGTTTCCGGTTCTGCTCGCTGCGTCGAAGTAAGATCTGAGGGATGAGTGCGACGGTGCATATTCGCTGCTCCAGGATCTGGTGAATCTACACTCTGGGTCGACGCCATCATTTTCTTCTTACGGAGTCTTGTGAACGTCGATGGAGATCCGCTTCGTTCGGCTAAATGACGCAACAATGTGGCGTCGGACATTCGGACGGACGTGATAGCTTTGTTGGAACCGGTAAGAGTAGCCTCGATGATGTGCTCGGAATTGATGTTGTCGTTTGTCTCGAGAGCTATGAATTCCTTTAGTATGGCGTTCTCACGTACTGCTTTCTTCCATTCGGCATTCTGAAAAAGAACTTTTTGACTGAAAGTGAAAACCTGTCCTGGAAACATGTGACCGAAGTCGTCCGCTAATAGCTCTTGTGCATCTGAAATGAGAGGGTCGACTGAAGTTTGAAATCGCCTACGTTTTTTACCCTCGCGCCTACTTTGACTGCGCCTGATCTTCTGCTCGAAATCATCTAGCTCTTTCTGTGTCTTTGGTAAGGAGCGACGAGAGAAAGGTTCAAGCTGTTTACCACGGGGCGCCTCGCGCTTCTTACCACGACGACTTGCAGTGCGAACAGCGTAGAAGCCGTCATCTTCAGACTCGTCGGAATTGTCACCGCTGTTGCTGAGTAGATGTGGCTGTGGATCAAACAAGCGCGACCGACTTTTTTCTGCAGGAGTGTCTCCTGAAACTTCCTTGCCGCCATCAACAGGATTGTTCTGTGCATCAGTGAGGGGTGGATAGCGCGACCGACTTTTTGCTGCA